>NC_040037.1:27183777-27435132 GCF_003713205.1 Coffea eugenioides
ATTCCAAATCCACACCCGTTAGGGGAGGGACTGTAACAAATCAACCTCAACGCAGATGCAAGCCATACTAGGCCGCGACAATGTTGCTGTGGATGCGTCTAGGCGCAGGGGTTCGCCAACCAATCGAGCAATGGAGAACAAAGGTTCTTTTCCAAAGAGGTGGACAGGGAGAAACGGAAGCCGGATCCAGACCGGTACTATGGAGGATTCGATATTTGCAGAGAATATGGAAGACCACTTGAACACACGTATTACGAAGCCTTGGAACGTCCAGAAACCGCGCAGCCAACATCTATGATAATCGTCTTCGAGGTCGAATCTGATTAAGACATTGCCTGGGGTCAAGCAATCCCAACGAGAAAGAACCTTTAAAGCCAACGGACATGAAGTCTTTCCATAGACCCTCCATTGACGGCCTGGCCACGGCGAGAATTTCCCAATCAAAGTAAACTTTAGAGGAGATGATAAAAGACGAACTTCCTCTGCAGAGAAGGACACTGCTGGTTCACCTCGGTAGTTTTCGCGGGGCTTGAGACAGGAAATTGGATCAACAGCAGCAGAGGAAGAGAGTATATCAGCAAAGGAGCGCTTCGAAGGCGTGAGGTGTGGGGGATGCCCTTCACCCATGGGATGAAGGGCAGCCATGGCTGATATTCAAACAAGGAGGGCAGCGGACCTAGAGAGAAAACGGCAAGACTTAAAACCTAATCCAATCCTATATATATATGTGTATATATACGTGATGTGACTTGATAAGTTCTTCTTACATGCCTAAGTGGTCAAATACTTGATGAATCTTGTTCACTTGAATGATAAATAATTATTCCTAGGCGAGTGTGTACTTTATCGCACTCGACCTAACTGTTGCTGTATCACTTAACTGTTCAATATTTCATTGTTTATGTGTTACTTGTGTATGTTGTAGGCAATGTGTACTTTATCACATCGGCTGAACAAGGCCTTCCCCCCTTCGTTATCACCTATTCGAGCCAGAAGCGGACTCGGTCGGATAGATTGATAACCCTGGGCACTGTATTTTTGTATACTCGAGTATTACCGCTGGAGGGATAAGGTGATGGCCAGTCAACCAAAGGAGCTACCGATGGGAGTTACAAGGACGGGAAGTGGACCGAGTACTGTATCCTTTTGTGTTTGCTTTACTATTGCTACTGTTATTGCTCTCATAGTTGACAATTCTTGGGTAAGACTCCTCATGAGCATTAAGCTCTGAGACGAAGCAATCCTTGTAATGTTCTTCTAGTCGGACGAGCCGCTATTTGTTTGACTATAAAAATTCATGAAAATACATTTACATGGTCATTCATTCCAAATATACATTAGTGATTTTAAATGATTTATGAGCTGTACTCATAGTAAAGTTACTAGCAAAAGTCCTATTTGTCCACGTGATTTTAAAATAGCAATTGCGCACTGATTTGTAAATACTTGATTTTCCCTTTTGAAACCTCATTGAGCTTTAACTCACCCCAAAAACATTTTAGTTCTATGCAGGGCTCGAGAAGGATAGTTACTTAAGCACAAGGCTTTTCGAGTACCGTGGATTATCCTTTATCTGGGTTGTGATTGATTTTCTCTGTGGAATGTAATGGTTATTTTGAAAGATTTGTGAACTTTATGGTATGATGTACTTGTGGTTGAAGTGAATGTAAACCTCATGATATTATGGGGATTATACTTTTGTAAGAACGATTTGAATTGCAAACATAAGGATTGTACTTAAGTTATTATTATTATGAAAATTTAGATGAAGTATTGGACTTGTACTTTGGTATGTTGGATTGGTAGATATAATATACTCCGTTTGAGCTTTTAACAACGATCGATTATATTTATGCTTGAGTTTTGTAGTGAGTCCTGGCGAGAGCTAGGCAGGCGTTCCGTTGATACCCTTGGGTTCGCCCTTGGGAGAAGTGGGGGCGTCACACAACGGCTACCACCTGAGCATTGGAATCGATTTGAGGTTCAGGGTTTGGTTCGGGCATGGTTTCCCTAGTACCCCATTCAGTCATGGGTTGCCTACCACCACGTCCACGCCTTCGTCCACTACGAGTGCCCTCCATGGTTTTAGGTCAATCTAGGGTTGAGGCACACACATAAAAGTTAAAGAGGCATAAGCATATAGACATGGACTAATAACTAAAATTAACACTACACAAGACATGTATACACATAGAACATATATACATAGAACATGTAACTGTGTCAAACAGTCGTACAGAAGCAGTCAGTCAAGTACATACAAAAGTAATCCCATGAAACAAAAGGAGTCCTCCAAAAGACAATATACAAAGCTAGGCCAAAAGCAGCTAACTAAGAGCTTTTCCTAACTATTCCCCCCATGGAATCAAAAGTTCGTTCAAGAGATTTCTAGCCTTGTTCCCTACTAAGCCCACAGACTCTCCCCCTTGGCTAGAACTAGAGGTGCTCCTCTCTCCAGGAGTTCCATCCTCAGGAGCCTCCACTTGTACATTGGCACCAATCACTCCTTGGATTAGCGCCTCACACTCGTTAATAATACCGCCAGAACGGTCTCTGACTTCCCTGACCACGTTCGTAAGACGATTATTAACCCCTTGCAACTGCTCTCTAAGAGCATTTGTTCGTTCCTGCTCCAAGGCTATGTCCTCTCGAAGCTCCCCAATCCTATCCACTTGCATCCTCATGATGCCTCTCAACCCAAGTACCTCAGTGTGATCCCTGGCAACGGCACGTCTAAGTCTCCTTTGTTCGCCTAGCACCGCCACGACCACATGGTCGACGTAAGAATGGTTCCGACAACGGTTACAACGACCGGCCCGACTGGCGGTATACCAAAGCCGGATCGGGCCTCCCGGTCTTTCTTGGTAATCGATCACACGAGGGCGTCTCTGAGGCGGTTCATCCCCGCCCTTTCCACTTGCTCCCGCCATCCTACAAGAATAACAAAAGTGTTCATGTCTTAGATAATGTAATCACACGTAACGGCACCTTAACACATTTCCCTACAGGTCCTAAGGACAAAATTCAAATTTGCCGAAGTTATTTCTAAACCTAGGCTCTGATACCAACTGTGACAGCCCCACCTTCCCCTAAGGCGAACTAAAGAGGTTAGCGGACTACCTGCCCAACTCTCGCCAGGACTACGGAGCTTATCACACTCAGAATACATACTTGCATCGATATAACAGCATGCGAACACCTCAACAATCGCGAAAATTGAAAATAAAAAATGACGCCGCGGATGAACAGTACTGACCACGCCACTATCCGACCGGAATCTGGCCGGATTGCCGGTCGGATAGGGGCCAGTAGCTCAAACCAAAAGGGGTCGAACATCCCTGCCAATCCGGCCGGTAATCCGGCCAAGAACTGGCCGGATTGCCCTGGCTGGATTCTGGCCAGAGGCCAAAATTAAAATTTTATTTTTCCGTTTGATCCTCGTACTCGCATAAGTCCAAGCTAAACACAAATAAATAACATTCATCCACCAATATAGCAAGTATATACTAAAGTAATGTATAACATACACAAATGAGGAAACACATCCTTGAATTCCAAGTTTTTACAACTCAAAAGGGATCACCGAATCCAAATACATTTAGGGCTTTCATAATCGAGGAGCTATACACACAAAAAAATGCCTAACTAGCTCAACTCGCCTCAAAACATTGTTCCAAAAGTTGTTCCTGTAAGGAAAACAAAAGTAACGTGGGTGAGCTTGCGCTCGTGTGGTACCACGAAGACACACAAGTACAAGCAGACTGCATTATAGTCAACCAAGGCACATAAGGAAGTAAACCAATATAAAAAGGATACAATTGGCTCTCAAGAACCACTTTTCACTTGCCGCACTTGATCTCATATTCGTTGACACTCCATCAACCTTTGAAGAAAAGGACAAGACCGTAGATCCCACTTTACCCCACATTCATTCCACCAATCATTCCCCTTGCCGGACCCAAACACCTCACAGTAACAGAGGGCAATACTCGAGTATACCACAAGGTCGAGAGAACAATATTCCACTCGGCTAACAGTAAACCCATAGTTGGTTATCGAATCGCCCAGGCCCTTGCCGGCTCGACTCGAATAACAACCAATGGGGTATGAGCTCGGATATCACAGTTAAGTCGTTGGTCATAGTCCCAAACGACGTTAAATCATGCACAAATACAGTTTCGCAGTTAAACAATAACAGTTATACAAATAAGGGAATGAGAGCGATGAAGTACACTCTCGTCCCAGTCAGGCCAACCAAGTTCACACAACAAGTATAAACAGTCATTTAAGCAACAAACCATATAATGGTACACTCACCGAATCAAATAAGCAAGTTCACAAGTTTGCTTCAGACGTAGGCCCCGGATCACCAGCACGACCAGTCGTTGGTCACAGCAAGAAACCACCATTGAGACTCGAACACAAGTCAAACTACGATAATGAGCTACTAGTATAATATAACTCAAAAGTAAAATGGAGTGGCAGTGGGTGTTAGGTATGAACAACCTCAAAACCTCTTCAATTCTACCTAAAATCACTCCCCACTCAAGATTACCAAATCTCTATAACATTGGACAGAATTTCCCCTTGGATTTTCACGTTTCCAACCTATCATTCATCACCAATATTCACACCAAATGATCATGAGAGCAAACACGGTTGGTAGGCTAGTCATTACACCTCACTAGGGTCACAATACCCTTAAATTTCAACCAATTACAAGCTCATGAGCAAACCATAGAAAAGCCCCAAATATATAAAGCCTAAACTGAAATTTTCCGCAATAAACCACCATTGAGATATAGAGGCCCTATATTACTCAATATAAGGCTATCATTCCATGGCTAGCTTGTCATATACTATATAAAACAAAAAAATCCTCAATAAATAGAAAAATTGGACAACTCAACCGTAATCCATGAAATAATCCACAAAATGACATGCTTCCCCACTAGAATCCCTTAATTGATCATTACTATCATGAAAGAGAAGATATCTTGACAACTCACCTTTGCAACTACAAGAAACAAGGTAGCTAGTGGTTCTTCTTCACAAGTGGCTCCACCAAAGACCTTAGCCTCACCTAACAACTCACTTGTGTGGAGAAATTTGGGAGATTAATGGTTGGTTTCCAAGATTAAGCAAGAAAGGAAGGAAAATTGAAGAAACTTTTCTCTCTTCTTTGTCTCCAAGATGCACGGCCAAAAGGAAGGAAATGAAGATGTTTTTGTGGTCAAAATTGATTTAGGAAAGGTAATATACTTCTAGTCAAAGTCCAACATCCATTAGGAGAGCGACAAGTGGCAATTTTTTGTGTTTATCTCCTCTTACTACTTACCAAGGGTTACTTATCTAGATAACCTCCAATTAGCTCATAATACCATGTAATAAAATCTATATATACAAAACTTCTCCAAATCACCCACATTTATCGCACCTACCGCCTTAGTGGGTCCCACCTCCACTGTACACCACCATTACCACAAAAAAAAACTTATTTTGGAAAAATGATTTAAAAATCATATTTTCTCACAAAATCCCCAGAACAGTCATATACTAAAGAAAATATAGAAAATATGCACAAAAGGACAAAATAAATGCCCAGGAAAATTCGGAATCTCACAGTCCACATGACCTTGCCTTTATTCCTTAACTAACGACTCAACTTAACACTTAAATTAACTCTTAACTATTGACTAAGAATGCTGGAAATTAACTAAACAAAGAGACAACATGAATTAAGCTTAAACAACTTCGAATCCTCAATGAACTTGATCACTTGCTTCACGTGAAACTTGAGCATGCGAAATCTTCATGGACTAGAGTAGAGGGGGATCCGGATCATATCATTGATTTCCCTTGAAAAGAGAAAATTTTCAGTTTTACACCTTTGATAGTCTCATCCCCATGTGTAGATTTATGGTGTGCTTCCCTAGGTCCTCATTCATCCTCACTGAATTCCCATTTCGAATTTCAGGAGTGACTTGTGTATGCACTCGCACTCGTGTTTCATTCAAGTGTTAAGTCACTCTAATAAGCTCACCAAGCAAGTCTCTTGGTCGTTCATCTCCTTACTTGAAGAAATCAGAAATTTCTCAAGTAATTCAGTGACTTATCCAAGAAGGCACAAGGAAGTGACGTATATAAATCTGGTTCACTTGACACAATGTGCTGATTTTATGAATTTATGATGCAGAAACAAGGCTAGAAAATTTCCAAAATTTTTGCACAAGGATGAACCCTACTTTGACTCGATGAAATCCTACGCGACAAGATGGAAATCCGAACTGATTATGGTGTTTATTGTGTGGATTTTGGACCAGATTGGACTCACAATGACACTTGAAATATTGCTGGAAATTGACACTAGAAAACCTAATTTGACTTGGACAAGAATGTTACAAAATTTGGAAGACTCAAATTAGGAAACTAGTGACTCTTAAAGTCCAAGACTGATTTTGGACTTGTATTGGACTAACAAGACTCGACTATAAACTAGAAATAAGACTCAAAAACAAGTTATTTGTGGTTGGACAAATTAGGTTTAGAGCTGGAGCAACAAGACTCAATTCGGCGGAATCTTTGGAAACCTAGAATGACACTCTACACAACGTGTATGTTGCTGGAATTTGAAAACTTTGGTTCATTGGTTCTTGGACTGATTTTTGGAAATCAAGATACTGATTTTAAGGAGCTTTCCTAAGGGTATTCAACGGCTAACACAAACCAAATGGGACAAGGAATATGTGACCAGAATTGGTAACAAATCCAAGTCAACTTTGGTTTCCAAGTCAAATTGTCTTCTTGTTTCCAAGGCTCGAGCTATGATCCGTTTGTCTTTCTTGCTTTCTTCTTTTTTTTCACCATGGATCAAATTCTTTTCTTTCTTTCTTTTTTTCATCTTTCAATTCGGCTGACCAGCTCAAGAAATAAGATCAAGAGCAACTGCAATTCACAAGTCCAAGAATATGAACTAGTGTTTCCAAGAACTTCAAGAATTGGAAACTTTGATTCAAGTTTTTTTCAAGAAACCCTTTTATGTGTTTCAAGAACCCTAAGATTTCCAAGAAAGTTCAAGAAATCCAAGATTCTTGGTCTAGAAAATCAAGAACTACTAGTACTTTCGCGGACTAGTGATCAATGGCATCAAGTGAAGGTCTGATACGAGCATGTGATCAATGGCATCAAATTCTAAAGATGATTCAAGATAAAAGAGTGGTTGATCCATTGAAACTCAACAAATCCAGATCCCTTCCTTGGTTTGGAGTAGTTTTCCATAGTTTGTCATTATTTTAACTTATAACTATTATGTGTCGTTTGCTTGAAAAATTTCGGCCATGTGTGTTTCGCTATTTCCAGCAAATAGTAGGTGGTTAATTAGTTAATGTTGAGTCGTTAGTTTCATACAATAAAGGCTAAGGTCATGTTGACCATAGTTATACCAATTTGAGTTAGTTAGTTTCCTATTCTAGTCGAGTTAGAGTTTTAGGAAAGTAGTTAATTGTTTTCAAATTGGTTTAGGCCTTTGAGTCTTGTAAAAGGCTAAAAATAAGCCTCAAGTGTCAACGTTCTTGATAGCAAGTCAGATGATGAATAAAATAAAAGGCTATAAATAAGCATCAAGTGTCAACGTTCTTGATAGTCAAGTCAGATGATGAATAAAATTTGAGAGTTTTCTCTTTCTTGTTCTTTAGAAATGTTCCTTGATACAAAGTGAGTCGTGTCTCCTTTGTTCAAGTTTCTCTGCTTTCTTTGACATCTCCTATAAACATCAAATAAAGGATGTTTATATTCTCCGAAAAATCTTGTCTGGTCAAGAAGGTCATTTTATCTGTGTCTCCAAGACTGATCCACCAGTCTTTTAGGATTCCTGAAAAATGTGCAGTAAAAACTGATAAGATTTCAAAGTGAGATTCTTCATGCAAGTTTTGTGCAATCATCCAAGCATGATTGTTGAGGCATGATTTTATCTATTTTGAGGAGTGTAGAATATCATCAAGGAATATAACCTTGGAGGATACCTTCTTACTCCTTAGATAGCTATCTATTTTGCGTCTCCATTTGTATCAAAGTGTTGATTATATCCTGAAGGATACAGGATTTCTTGCAATTTTCTTCATATGCTCCTAGATCAATTGCTTCTTCCTTTGGTGATTTCATAGGAACTTCTGCAAGTAAAATAGATAAAGTATACCATGTTGAATTGCGGCACCATTCTACCAATAAGTCTTGGTTTGCTAATTTGTTAAATTATGGGTCACAATTAAATTCAAGATTCATAATTTCGGTGGTTAGATGGGTCGAGATTTTTCCATCAACTTTTGTTCTATAACCTGATCAAGATAGATCCTTCCGCTGTTTGTACAATTTGTTTCTTCAAGAGTAGGAGTTTGGAGATTCGAGTTCGCATCAGTTGGTATCAGAGTTTCAGCTCTTGATCTAGGTTAATATCTTTTTCTTTTCTTATTTTTCTTTTTGTTCTTCTAACCAAACCCTACCCAATTCAAAAAAAAAAGTTCGTTCATCATTCTAGGGTTTGAATTTCGTGTGATCATCTTTGTTATCGTTTTTTCAATTCTTGTTTCTTGTTGAATCATCTTTGTTTGTGTTTTATTGAGTAAAAAAAAATTGGTACTGTAACATCGTAGTACTATTCATCAGATACTATAGCATCGAACTATTTCATCGAGTATTGTAGCATCGTTACTATAGTCATGCTACTGTTCATCATTGCTGTAGTAGTTACTATTCATCGAAAAAAAATTTTCTGTGACGCCCCCACTTTTCCCTAAGGCAAACCAAAGGGTATCAGCGGGACACCTGTCTAACTCTCGCTAGGACTCGGTACAATTCAAAAGTAGAGAAAGGAAGGGTATCTGGATAATACAAGTCCAAGTAGAGAAAGGTCACTTCCTTAAATAAACTTTCAAGTCTTACATCACCAGTTCTCAAAAGTACATCAACATTCCCAAAATATATAGTCATTATCATTCGACTAGCCAATTACATCCCATGATTCTAACTAAAAGTGATCAAGTCGGCTTTTCTCCCCAACTTGCAATCCGATCCTGTTAAGGAAAACAAAGTTAATGGGGTGAGCGGATGCTCGTGAGGCCAAGAAAACATGCAAAACACATAGTTCAGGTAGTGATAACATTTAAGTAAGAATTAAAGCTGTAACATTCAAGTAATTCAAAATTTTCAATTAAACACATTCAATGAGGGTACAGGATCTCTCAAGAGTTAATTTCCACTTGCTTTGCCAAAGTTCAATCCAATATCTCCTCGTAATGACACTCCGTCACCCGGGTAGGTAATTAAGTCCGTAGAATTTCACTTACTCCATTTATGGTTCTGAGTCGACATGAGAGGTACCTCCCACCCGAATCGGTGTGGCACATACTATCGCTCAGGGAATCGATTATACGTTTATGGTTTTGAGTCGACATGAGAGGTACCTCCCACCCAAATCGGTGCGGTACATACTATCGCTCAGTGGTCGATAAGACATCGCTCCAATCGACTTATACTTTGTTTATAGTTCTGAGTCGACATGAGAGGTACCTTCCACCCGAATCGGTGTGGTACATACTATAGCTCAGTGGTCGATGAGACATCGCTCCAATTGACTGAGAATGGTTTAGGGTTCTGAGTCGGCATGAGAGGTACCTCCTACCCGAATTGGTGTGGTACATGCTATCGCTCAGAGAACCGATTATTTGTTTAGGGTTTTAAGTCGACATGAGAGGTACCTCCCACCCAAATTGGTGTGGTACATGCTATCGCTCAGGGAACCGATTATAGCACTGAGATGGTATAAGAGACACCTCCCACCCAAATTGGTGTGGTACATGCATCCGCTCAGGGTTTCCGAGTTAGACATGTTTATGAACAATTACTGATCATATGTATTCCAGTAACAAGTATCGCATAATTAAAAGAAAGAGAGGACGAGGGCGTCCCCATGAGTATACACATAATAAGTCGAGGAGGTTCACTCCACTCGACATCACAACACAAATATGGTTTGCAATAGCAACACTTCACTTAATTCATATAGCACAATTCAATTATAGCATCACTTAAGGGAGAGCGAGTGTAGTAAAGTACACACTCGTC
This sequence comes from Coffea eugenioides, assembly GCF_003713205.1. NCBI lineage: Eukaryota > Viridiplantae > Streptophyta > Magnoliopsida > Gentianales > Rubiaceae > Coffea > Coffea eugenioides. Next base: position 27,193,897 of record NC_040037.1, read on the forward strand.
TCAACAATTTCATAATACTCAATTAACAATTAAAGCATTTATCAACAATTCATGCACTTGACACTCACCAATCAAAATAGGGAGTAAGTGCTCAAATAACTCTTAGGTGCCCGCTTTGAGATCCTCTTGAAAGTCCCCTTGAGTGCCTCAGCAAATAACAATTGGCTATAACACACTATTACTTATAAATCCCTTATTAACAAGAGAGATTGTGATGTGTACATAGATCAGGGCCCACGCAATGACCCAGTCCGAGTCCCATTGGGTCCAGTCACACGTGCACTGGCCAAGCTCTTCAAAGAATCCCTCCAAGCCCTTGTTCGAGTTGTCCAAGACCAACATGGAGGCCATAGAAATATTGAAGGATTAGAAAGAGACAATCAAGTAACTTACACCTTGATCCAAGCCCGTGAAGAATCGAGTGGGCCTCCTTGTGCGTCAACCGAGTAGGGTCTTAGTCTTTATTACTTAATTTAGTTGGATTAGTTGCTTAGTAGAAGGCATGGGCTGGCCCATCTTGGAGTCAAGATGGCCGACTCCCCTCTTAGGGTTTCTTTAGGGTTTTCTGTGTTACCTTTAGCCTATAAATAGGCTAGCTTTGTAAGATTGAAGATACAAGTTTGATGAATAAAGTTCTTAGTAATTTCGTTTTCTTCTTAAGAGAGAATTCTAGCCTTTAACTTGCTTTGGCAAGGGTTATTGAGCAATCTTGTGTCTTGTCCATGATTGTTCGTCCGACCTATCCCTTGGAGTAATCACCTTCATTGGAGTCGTCGTTCCACCGCTTTAAACCAACTCGTGTCGTCCGTGTTGATTTAAGGCCCCGCAAACCAAGCGTAGGACAACCTCGCTAGATCCTTGGGCAAACGTGCTACGTGTCTCGAAACAAGTTGATCGAGGAACGAATCAGTTGGTATCAGAGCTTAGGTGGAGGTATCTTTCGTTATATCCATTGTTTGTCCTTGTTTATCATTAGTTTCCTTTGTGTCCGCTGCAATTGTCTCAAAAAAAAAAAAACAAATGTGACCGAGTAATTTCTTGTTCCAAGTCGTGTCCCTTGTCATAAAATTCTGGTCGTAGTTGTTGTTCTTGTTGCACCATTGTTAGTCAAAAAAAATTCTGTTTTGCGTCGCGTTTGTTCTTGTCGTTTGAGCCTTGCTCCTAATCTGTCCGAAATTCCTTTGGTGTGTCGTTTGCATTCTGTCCGATTAAAAGAAAAAAAAATTTCGTGTGCTTCCTTGTGTTGCAAATCTGTCCGCAAGTTGTCTAGGTTTTGAGCCGTTGTTGCCATCGAATCTGGCCGTAGTTTTACTCGGTGTTTTGGCCCAAAATCTGTCCAAGTTGTTAGCCATAGCCAAAGCAACAAGCGAAGAGGAAAAAAAAAAAAGGAAGGTGACGGCTAGGGTTTTGTCTTGGCGGCTAGGGTTCCTTATGTGCGGTTAGGGTTTTCTCTTTTCCTTTTTGTGTCAAGTCTGTCCAAATCTCTTTGGTGTTATTCAAGTTGTCTTAATTAGTTTCTAAACTGATTTGGGGTTTAAACTTGTTGGTGTTGTGAATCTTGAAGGAAATTTACAAGAATTTTGGGTTACTTGAGGTTCTTGAAACTAATCTTGAAGTTCTTGAAAACTTTGATACGTATCTTGAAAGTTCTTGGTAGATTGAAGGAGAACTTTAGAGGGCTGACCAGATTGCTGGAATTTTATTCTTTTGGCCAAGTTGTTGAGTGGCTCCTTAAGTCAAAAAAAAAAAACAGAAACGAAAAAAAAAATGAAAAGAAAGAAACCAATTCGGCTAGGGCAAGGAGGCCGAACAAGGAAAGAAAAAGGAAGAACGTGGTTCTTTATTCCCAAGTCAGATTTGTTACATCTTTCTTCTACCCAAACCAGAAATTTAGAACCCAAGAAAAAGTGCTCAAAAGTTTTGGCCTACCTCTTCTTGGAAATCTTGATCACCTTGAGCCTTGATCACTTGCACCACCCTTTGAGGTTCTTGGGGTTCTTGATTATCTTGAGCCATAAAAACTTGCAACTCCCTTCGAATAAAAAGTTTCTTGTACGCTCTTGCATCCATACGAGGCTTCCTTGGTTTAGGAATAAATTTCTTGGGAGCTTCTTGAGCAGCCCGTGGAGGAGAGGCTTGAGTGAGGTTACTTACGTTTTCTTGGGAAGCCATTGACGTGAACAAGGACCAAAACTGTCTTGTGTGTCGCACAAGGAGGAAAGGGGGGGCCGAATTGCTTGTGTCTTGAGGGTAAGAGAGCCGAATTTTTTGGAGAAAGGTGCGGCTGTGAAGAGAGGGTTTATAAAGGGAGAATAGCCGACTTTTGGAAGGGTTTTAAGAGGGAAAAAAATTCTAGAAATTTTATGGGAAGGATAGGTTCCAAATCTGATTGGTAATCGATCTTGGATTGGGATTTGGAAACTAATTAAAGTTGTTCAAGGAAAGGTTTTCTAAACGGCTTCCAACACTAACTTGTTTTCCAAATCAATTTAGGAAACTAAGTACAACACTTGGATAACCCTTCCTATATTTTCTCATCCTCTTTAGGAAACTCTCCTATATTTTCTCATCCACTTTAGGAATCTTTCCTATATTCTCTCACCCATTTTAGGAAACTTCCCTATTTTTTTCTCATCCACTTTAGGAAACCTTTTCTACATCTTGGGAAATCTAGGGTTTTCTTCCTTAGCGTTATTTCCCAATCTGCCCGCCACCCATAAGCCTTCAAATTCCATCCACTCCATCTCAAAATCTCACCCAATTGAGTCGTACACTCTTACTTACTCTTGTGGGGAAAAGTTAGTGACGATTATTGGACTTGAGCAACATTTCTCAACTACCTAATCCAACAGGTAAAGGTATTTGGTAAGTCCATTACAACGCTTTGAGTGCTATACACGAGCGTGAGTGATACACTAAGGGAGTGAAGTGAGGACACATTTGCACTATTCCTTGTGCTACTAACCTTTTGCAGGGCGTAAGGAGAGACATGGAGCAAGATCAACAACCACCATCCAAAGACTATTCCCTGTTGTTCACCGCCATGAGGCATGAGCTCAAACGCATTAGTGAGCAACAAATGGAGGAGTTGCACACCCGGTTTGATGAACTCGCCAAGAGTCTCACCCCAGGCTCTCATTCTGGATCACACAACCGGAGTAGCCATGGCCTCAAAGGAGCACCCAGTGAGGACTACTCCGCCAATGAAGACGACGAGCAACCCGAGAAGCCTCGACGGGACACTCCTAAGAACGAACTCAAGGGGCTTAAGATTCAAGTCCCCGCATTCAAAGGCAAAAGTGACCCTGAAGCTTACTTGGAGTGGGAAGGCAGTATCGAGATGGTTTTCGACTGCTACGACTACAGCGAGGAACAAAAGGTTAAAGTTGCCACCGTGGAGTTCACCGACTACGCACTAGTCTGGTGGGACCAAGTGAGGACCAATAGGAGGAGGATGGGAGAATCGCGTGTCCGGACTTGGCGAGAACTCAAGGCACCGATGCGCAAGCGATTTGTTCCTAGCTACTACAATCGCGATCTCCACTCGAATCTTCAAACCCTCACTCAAGGCAACATGAGTGTGGAGGACTACTACAAAGAGATCGAGATGGCCATGATGAGGGCCAACATTCAAGAGGACAATGAAGCCACGATGGCTAGGTTTCTTAGAGGTCTCAATCCTGACCTTCAAGAAGCCTTGGAGCTCCAACATTACTTGGACATGCACGACCTTCTAGAATTCGCTATTAAGGCCGAGCGGGGGAAGAAATTAAGACGAGGAGCACGTACTTTCCAATCTTCTAACACCACTTCATAGAGGGGCAACCAACCACGAAAAGCGACCCCCGAAGTTGGAAGTGCGGCGACGCCAACCTCTTCTAACCGAATCCAAGGTAACGCCTCTAACCGTAATTCCTATTCTACCCCTAACAAGGTTTCCGATGCATCCAGGTCCACTTCGAAGGCACCGCATGAGACCCCTAAGACTAGGAGTAGGGACATCAAGTGCTTCAAGTGCCAAGGGTTTGGACATATTCAGTCTCAATGTCCAAACCAACGGGTCATGCTCATCACTCACAATGGCGAGATCGTGTCTGATGATGACGATTGTGAGGAGATGCCCAAATTGGTCAAAGACGACTGCCTGGAAGAAGAGTCGGCTGAGGAGGATTGCTCTCCTACACAAGGAGAAGTAGGGTGCTTGGTGGCACGACGAGTGCTAACCGCCCGAGTTAAGGAGGATGAGCAACTGCAACGCGAAACCTGTTTTACACCCGCTGTAAGGTAGGAGACAAGGTGTGCAGCCTCTTCATCGACGGTGGGAGTTGCACGAATGTGGCAAGCCTACTCATGGTTGAGAGCTTAGGGCTCCCCACTACTAAACATCCACACTCTTATCGCCTCCAATGGCTGAGTGAGGATGGAGAGGTACGTGTCTTCAAGCAGGTACGTGTTCCTTTTTCCATTGGAACTTACACTGATGAAGTTGTTTGTGATGTCATGCCTATGCACGCAACCCATGTCATCCTGGGGAGACCCTGGCAATTTGACAAACACGTCACATTCGACGGAAGGGCAAACAAGTACACACTCTTGCATGATGGCAAGCGCAAGGTCCTCACCCCACTAACACCTGCACAAGTGTATGAGGACCAACTTAAGTTGCAAAGAGAGTGTGAGCAAGACCGTCAAAGGAGGAAACAAAAAGCGGTCGACCCTGGCAACGACTCCACTTCTGCAAGTAACCCATCGATCAAGGGTCAAGTAAGCACACCTAGGGTTACATGTGACAAATCACCCACGACACATACCACTAGGAAGCAAAACATGATTATTAAGGCTAAGGATGTTAGAAAAGTTGTGAATTCTGACCAGCCTATACTTCTCATGATTTGTCAAAGATTTTAGCACCATTGCCGCCCCGTTGACCGCCGTGACAAAGAAGAATGACAAGTTCCACTGGGGAGAATCCCAAGAACAAGCATTTCTCGCCCTCAAGGACACACTCACACATGCACCTGTGTTAGCATTACCAAACTTTAACAAGACTTTTGAAATTGAATGTGATGCTTCTGGTGTAGGTATTGGAGCAGTCCTCATGCAAGACAAGAGGCCTTGTGCCTTCTTTAGCGAGAAGTTGGGAGGAGCTGCATTAAACTACCCCATGTACGACAAGGAGTTGTACGCATTAGTGAGGGCCTTGGAGACCTGGCAACACTATCTTCGCCCTCGGGAGTTTGTGATACACACTGATCACGAGTCACTAAAGTTTCTCAAGAGGCAACCCAAATTAAGCAAGAGACATGCCAAATGGGTAAGCTTCATTGACACCTTCTCATATGTGATTAAGTACAAGACTGGCAAGACGAATGTGGTAGCTGATGCCTTGTCACGTAGACACTCCTTGCTTGCCTGTCTTGATGCTAAGTTATTAGGGTTCGAAATGATTAAGGAACTCTACACACATGATCATGACTTTGGGACCATATATGCTACGTGTACTAAGAACCCACATGGAAAGTACTTTTTGCATGATGGATTTCTATTTTATGTGGATAAACTATGTGTGCCTAATTCTTCCATCCGTGATCTCCTGGTTAGGGAAGCACATAGTGGTGGTCTCATAGAACACTTTGGCATGGTTAAGACTCTTGCCATGTTACAAGAGCATTTCTATTGGCCTCACATGCGTCGAGATGTGGAGCGCATGGTTGGTAGATGTGTCACTTGTCACAAGGCGAAGTCTAAGACAAATCTGTATGGCCTGTATACCCCATTGCCTATTCCCCACTATCCTTGGGTAGACTTGTCCATGGACTTTGTTTTAGGACTCCCTAGGTCGCCTAGGGGAAATGATTCCATCTTTGTCGTGGTTGATAGATTCTCCAAGATGGCTCATTTCATTCCCTATCACAAAACTGATGATGCATCCCATATTGCTACTTTGTTCTTCAAAGAAATAGTCCGTCTGCATGGCATGCCTAGGACCATTATTAGTGATAGAAATGTCAAGTTTTTTAGTTACTTTTGGAAGACTTTGTGGTCTAAACTTGGCACTAGGTTATTATTCTCTACCACCAGTCATCCACAAAGCGATGGGCAAACTGAAGTTGTCAATCGCACACTCGGCACACTACTTCGGGTTTTGATTAAAAAGAATCTTAAAACTTGGGAAGAGTGCTTGCCTCATGTTGAATTTGCCTACAATCGAGCTGTTCACAGTGCTACCCACTACTCACCTTTTGAGGTTGTTTATGGCTTTAACCCGCTGACCCCCCTTGATTTAGTGCCCTTACCTTCCCCTGAGCACACAAGCTTAGATAGGAAAAAGAAGGCTGATTTTGTGCGCAGGTTACATGAAGCCGTTCAGGCAAACATTGAGCGGCGTACTCAACAATACCTCCAGCAAGCCAACAAGCATCGTCGCAAGATGGTTTTTCAGCCTGGAGATTGGGTTTGGTTACACTTGCACAAGGAGAGATTCCCCAAACAGCGACAAAGCAAGTTGTCTCCAAGAGGTGATGGACCCTTTCGAGTGCTCCAACGAGTTAATGATAACGCTTACAAATTGGAGTTACCCGGGGAATACAATGTGAGTGCAACCTTCAATGTCGCGGACCTGAGCCCATTTCTTGATGAGGAGGATCCAGATTTGAGGGCAAATCCTTCTCAAGAGGAGGGGACTGATGTGTGCATGGATCAAGGCCCACGCAATGACCCAGTCCGAGTCCCATTGGGCCCAGTCACACGTGCACGGGCCAAGCCCTTCAAAGAATCCCTCCAAACCCTTGTTCGAGTTGTCCAATACCAACATGGAGGCCATAGAAATATTGAAGGATTAGAAAGAGACAATCAAGTAATTTACACCTTGATCCAAGCCCGTGAAGAATCGAGTGGGCCTCCTTGTGCATCGGCCGAGTAGGGCCTTAGTCTTTATTACTTAATTTAGTTGGATTAGTTGCTTAGTAGAAGGCATGGGCCGGCCCATCTTGGAGTCAAGATGGCCGACTCCCCTCTTAGGGTTTCTTTAGGGTTTTCTGTGTTACCTTTAGCCTATAAATAGGCTAGCTTTGTAAGATTGAAGATACAAGTTTGATGAATAAAGTTCTTAGTAATTTCGTTTTCTTCTTAAGAGAGAATTCGAGCCTTTAACTTGCTTTGGCAAGGGTTATTGAGCAATCTTGCGTCTTGTCCATGATTGTTCGTCCGACCTATCCCTTGGAGTAATCACCTTCATTGGAGTCGTCGTTCCACCGCTTTAAACCAACTCGTGTCGTCCGTGTTGATTTAAGGCCTCGCAAACCAAGCGTAGGACAACCTCGCTAGCTCTTTGGGCAAACGTGCTATGTGTCTCGAAACAAGTTGATCGAGGAACGTATCAGATTGTACACTTGTACAATCTAAGAAAATGTCATGAAATAGAGCTTTGCTTGCTCAAAATTTCATGTTCAAAAGTGGTGTTTAATAACACAAGGAAAAACTGATTTCCTTCATGAAATCAAGTCTAAAACGGTCAATCAATATCAAAGGATAGGGAAGAGTTTCCAAAACTCATTTTCCAACAGGTTCGAAAATTCAGCTTTAAGGAACAATCTTTGAAAAATCTTATCTTGCACTCAGTAGGTCCATAATTGGAAAAATTTATACCGTTGGAAACCAGTTTCAAAGTACTAAAAGTTCCCAGAAGACACTTTTCCAAGATTCTAAATGAAAGACATTCAAATTTCAGCTTAAAATGGCTGACTTATACTTACAAGACAGTTTCAGTCTTAGTTTTCGGTAAACTTTAGGAATTCGGCAAAATTCACAGAATGTGAACTAGCCTCCGAAATTCATAACACAATAAGAAGTCCAATCATGGTTTCAAACACAACAAACAGAACTAAAATCGGGGCTTTGGGTGTCGAGATACATCAGTTCAAAGTTGGTCACACGTTATAAACTGTTCTGTCATTTTCCAGGTTTGAAAGGCTATCTTTGAAGTATCATTTGACCATTGATTTTGCATTGGAAATACACCAAACTTGGTACGATAAATCTTCCATGTGTGAACAACATTTCTACCAAGTTTCATGCAAAAACTCCCTCGGGATGGTAGTCATTAAAACAACTGAAGTTCAAGAAATGTTCCAAGGCTAATCTGCCTTCTCACGTTTCCTTCCTTTTTAAAAGCTTTGTTCCACACAATCAACCTCAATTAATTCAAGCATTGAAACCAATTTCCATAAACATCCAATAACCAATTTAGAGGTAATTGACATCAAGGTTTCGAATATAACTTTCCAAATCAGATTTGACCATTCGGCCAAGACAAAAGGAAAAGTTTTCCAGATTTAAAAAGCAACTTTGGGACATCATTTGTATATCAAAATGGTCTTAGATTGACACCAAAATTGGTACAATTCAACTTCCATATGAAGACTACTCCCCTATCAAATTTCATTTGAAAATTCATACGGGAAGGTAGTTAACAAAACTACCAAAATTTAAGGAACTTCCAAGACAAATCTGTCTTCTTGCTTCCTTTTTCCTTTTCAAACATTTTGCACCACGAAATTAGTCCCATTTTGGTTCATTTGTGAAACCACAGTCCAAGAAACATTTCATAAGCAGTTCATAGTTGGTTGACATCAAAATTTTCAAAGCAAAGCATCTCAAAAACAACCAAATCAGTTGGCCAGCAAAAAGTAGGGTTTTCCAGCTCTGCTGCAGTTTACAAATTGCACCATATCTCACTCAATACAACTTGGAATTGAGAATGGTCAGTGGCGTTGAAAACTAGATTCAAAAGGCTATATTTTATCAGAACAAATTGTTTTCAAAATAAATTCCTAAGTGAGAGAAAATAGAGCCACAAAATGCAACTTCTACCTTTCTCTCGGATAGGTTAACAGAACAGGGCAGTCAACTTTGATCAATCACTACAGATGCCTCAGTTCAAATTAGAAGGTGGATTTACACCGTTAGAAAACTACGGATGTCTAGTTTTGAATGCCACTGACGGCACTCAATTCTGATGTCCGGATAGAGAGATATGTTCATTCAAAGAATAGTGCCAGAGGACCACTGATACACGAATTTTCCAGATTTGTTCTTGCCAAAACTCAAATTTTTCTCAACCAATTCAAATGATTTTTGGTAGAAACTTTCTACACACACTATATAACACATATATATCAATTTCACAATCATTTGAGCAACAAAAATTCGAACTAAAGCCACGGCAAAACAGGACAGATTTTCGGTCAGCAGCCCAGAGGAAATTTCCTTCGATTTTCCTTCGATTCTCTATCCAAAATCATCTTAACCAACACTTAAACAGCTCAAACCAACAATTATATCATCATATCAGTCCATATATCCAAGGTGGGAATTCACAGAGCCCACTCCAACCATTTAAATCCAAATAACAACAACTATAATGAAGCTACAAGCTTCATAGCAATGATTAAACCCACTAAAGCTAAGATTAAGTGATTGGATGATTACCTCCCAATCCTTGAGAGAAACCAAAAATTTTTGCACTGCTAGAGCCCCAAGAAAACCGTGAGATGATGTCTTTCTTCTAGTTTAAGTGAATCTCCAAGAAATTTTGAGGTTGGATGCAAAGTTTAAGGTGATTTGGAGTAGGATTTGGAGTGAAATGGTGAAGAGTTTTCTTCTTCTTCCTTGGAGAGCTTCAGCCGGCACTTGAGGTGAAAATGAAGGGTTTGGTGTGTCATGAAGCTTCCTTGAGAAGCTTGAGGTTTTGCGGTTAAGATTCCTTCAAAAGTCAACTAGGAATAGTGCGCGCACGCGCGCGTTTCGTGTCCTTTTTCTCTTGGGTTTGTTTCACTTGTGCACCAAATCTCTAATGTACTTCCTTTAACATTATAATTATTCACTATTAGTAGTCTAGTATTAGTTTCTTAAATCTTCACTTAGCCGTTCCGGCTCGATATACACGAACTTCCAATTCGCGTGCGATAAAGCGAAACTCAAAAGAAATTCTTATAACGATAATATAAGTAACTAATACTAGGGTAATTAATCATAAAAATAACTATTTTAAGATTAACTCATGAGTTCTCAAATCTCCAAGGCCATTGCACTCTTAGGATCAAATACTACCTCGAAAAACATATTTTTGCTATTTCTCACTAAACAAGCTTCCGAAAATTAAATTTGCTAACGGAACGTTTTAAAAATATATGTAAAGTATAGTTCCATGTAAATGGTTTTAAAAGGGTTGAAATAAATTATTCGGAGAAATCGGGTGAATAAATATTTAAATAAGCCAGTAATATGAGATTAAAATAATTAAATTTTTGGGTCCTCACATTTTCCATACCTTGTTGTTCTTGAGTCTTGTGATTTCTTGATATTCTTGAATCATACAAAAACGGCTTCTTGAAAGTCTTGAATAAAAAATTTTCAATTCTTGGAATTCTTGAAACCCTAGTTCATTTTCTTGGGTATTTGCTGCTGATTTTTGTCTCTTGAAGTGACAAGTTGAATTGAAAAAAAAAGAAAAGAAAAAAAGAATCTGATTGATCCGTGAAAAAAAAAAGAAAAAAACAAGCTCTTGAATTGGATCATAAGCCATCAAGAAAACTGCATAGTGTTTTGGAAACCAATTGTGACTTGGATTCGTTTCCAAATCTGGACATAGAATCCTTGTTGGATATGGTTTATATTTTCCAACTGCAAAAATACAAAAATACACTTAGGAAAGCTCCTAAAAAGAGCATCTTACTTTCCTAAAGTAAATCCAAAGGTCATTCGAATCAAGTTTCTAAATTCTAGCCATCAAATACTATCGGGTAGAGTCATTTGTTGTTCAAATTTTCATTTGTAATCTATGTAGCCACACTTTGTCATGTTTTGAGTCAAATTTTCCAATTTTATACGAGTATAAATAGTCCAAATCAATCAGGTTTACAAAGAGTCAACTAGTTTCCTAATTTGAGTCCTAGGTTTCCTAAATCGAGTCCTCCTTGTATTGTGTCTTTCTTGGCTGAATTAAGCACGAAATCAAATAAGGTTTTTGGTGTCTATTTCCAGCAATAAGTCAAGTGTAAATTGTGTCTTAAATCTGGTCCAAAATCCGCACAAACTAGTATCAAATCTGTTCGAATTTCACCAAATTTTGTTAGGGTCTTCGAGTTCCATTCTCCATGAACCAAACTTGGGAATTTCCAGCCTTGTTTCAGCACTTTTGAGTCATTCAAATCAGTCCTTGTTGTGTTCAAATTTCAACTCAAGTGTATCAAATTCGTTTACGTCACTTTCTTGTGCATTATTGGATAAGTCATTGAACTACTTGAGAAATTTCTGATTTCTTCAATTAAGGAGATCAATGACCAAGAGAATTGCTTGGTGAGCCTATTAGAGTGAATTAAATACTTGAATGAAACACGAGTGCGAGTGCGAGTGCATACACGTGAGGATGTGTTGTGAGGAAACTTTCTTTTATTTTTTGCTAACCATTTTTTACAGGTCAAAGATGAATACCAAAGGTAGTTCACACCACTTTGATCCTATACATATATTGAAATCCATATTAGGGGAAATTGAAAGGAAGTTAAACAAATCAGCCCAATTCATACATAAAAGGTTTGATAGAATCGAGAATGAATCTATCAAGAGGAGGGGTCCATGCAATCTAACCATGATAATGTGTCAAACCATGAGTTTCAAACCCTCAAGGAGGGGATGGATCGTGATCGTGCACTAAGTGCTTATGAGAAATATAAACGCACTTGTGATGACCATAAAGAGAACTAAATGAGGACATGCCAAACATCTAAAAGAAACTCATCCTCAACTAAATCAGCTTTTACCTTTGAGGAGTTTCATGACCATAATCGCAACAGATCGACATATGGTGAATCAAAGGGGAAAAGACTGCTCAAAGGGGATGAAGTATGTGGTAGTATATGGGATACTTACCAATGCTTGCTTCAAGAAAAAACAAAAGAAAAAATAAGTTGAAATGACCAAATTTGAGGAACTTTTAATTGAAGCTGCCAAGTGGGAAGATGAAATTGAGTGTGGGGTAAAACTTGAGAATGTACTTGAGGTAAAAACCGAGGGCAATGAGTTAGAAAAAGACGTGAAAAATTCTGATGAGATGAGTGCAAAATTAAGTGAGAATGTGAGAGTTTATTGTTTTCCTAACAAACTTATCTTTCCTTTGTTTAGTGTTTCTTCTTTTGCACAAATTAAATGAAGTCAAGTGGAGTTAGTCATGCAATGTTCCATTCCAAAGTCACTTGTACAATTCACTGATTTCCATGGAGTTTGTCTTTTAGGAGTTAAATCTATTTGGTGTCGATTCATAGAACAATTCCAATTCAAATCTGTTCATACCCATGGAGAATTAATTCAAACTCATCATAAAGGGAGAATTCCAGATTTTGATTGTTATTTGCTAACTTTGGGTTATTCATCATCTTTACCTTATTTTGAGCATAATTTCAATCCTTTTTATGCAGATTTTGAAGGAAAGTGTAAGGAGTCAGCAATGAACTCTCAAGTTGAATCGATTGGTAGGAGGAATAATGAAGTGTCAAAGGGAGTTTTTGCATTTAACTCTTGTTCTACACCTTCTTACCACTTAACTAATAATGTTCCATTGCTTATATATCCAATTTTTGGTTCAAATCAAGTTGAGATTTATTTTGTTTTTATAGGTTGTAAAGCTATCCGAAATTTTTCAGCATTGATTAAAGGAGTCCAACCAGATTTTATGCTTGTTCCCACAGAATGTTGTGACCTTTCATGCTTATTCCAACATCCAAAAGCTAGTTGAAAAGAGTTCAGTTGGCCAACTTCAACTTGTGCTAGTTCGTGTGCTTCTAATGAAGTGGAATTCAATTGTTTGCTGCCTCATATGTTCGAAGATGTGAACTTATATGTCAAGCAAGATCCATAAGCTGTTCTTACTTGTTGATTCATGCTTCTAAGGATGTATAACAAGTTGCTTCAGTTTTATTCGTCCTAGTAGATGTAAATGAGGTTGTTTGTGATGATGATTTAAGAGCAAAGTGGCGTTTCCATCAGATTCGTGCGCATTGGTACATATCATGATTGAAGTTTTTGCTTGTGAGTTTCTTGCAATTGCATAAACGCCATGCAAACATGGCATGCTCGCATGAATGTGTTGCTCGAAGTGCTGCATTTTCTCAATCTGTCTATTTGTGGGTACATCGCTTTCAAGAGGAGGAGAATGATACAAACATGTGATTAATGGCATCAAATTCTAAAGATGATTCAAGATAAAAGAGTGGCCGATCTATTAAAACTCAACAAATCCGGATCCCTTCTTTGGTTTAGAATATTTTTTCATAGTTTGTCATTATTTTAACTTATAACTATTATGTGTCATTTGATTGAAAAATTCCAGTCATGTGTGTTTTGTTATTTCTAGCAAATAATAGGTGGTTAATTAGTTGATTAAATTGTTAGTTTGGTTGAATAAAGGGTAAAAAATAAAAAAATCCCTGTGGTAAATCTAATATACTGAAAAGCCTCCCGTAATTTCAAAATGTACAACACGAGACCTCATGCTTTGAACTAAATTGTAAAGGTAACGGAATCCGTTAAACTTAACGGAAATAGATGAAATGACAAAAATACCCTGATATAATTAAACAAAAAACAGCTCAATAAAATCATTTGTTTTATTCTCTAAAGAAAGAAAATTGAAAACTATGGGGTAGAACAGGTATATTTGTTAAAAATTAGGTGTAATTTTTTTTTAAAGTTCCAATAAGTCATTTTCGTTAAGTTTAATGGATTCCGTCGCCTTTACAATTTAGTTCAAAGCATGAGGTGTCATGTTGTACATTTTAAAACCACGGGAGGCTTTCTGTATATTAGATTTACCACAGGAGACTTTTTTGTTTTTTACCCTTGACTAAATGGCTAAAAGTCATGTGGACCATTATTGAACCAATTGAGTTAGTTAGTTTCCTATTCTAGTCGAGTTAGGGTTAGGAAAGTAGTTAAATTGTTTCCAAGTTTGAGTAGGTTTTTTGAATCTTGTAAAGGCTATAAATAAGCCTCAAGTGTCAACATTTTTCATGGTCAAGACATGATGATTAAAGAAAAATTCCAACAAAACACTTTGGGTGTGTTTGGATTAAGAAGATTGAAATAAAATAATTTGCTTCACAAATTTCAATCACCTTTTTATTTTTTCAATCACCTTTTTATCTTACATATATCACATCACAAAAAGTGTTACAGTAATTATCTCAAATAAATCATCCAAATAAACTCCTATCCAAACAAACTCTTTGTGTTTAGCAAGTCTCTTGTCTAAGAGATCTTTTCTCCATTACTTGAGAGGATTCTTAAATTTTCAATCGATTTATTAATTCAAGATCACGTTGAATTGTGACATCATTCTACCCTTCTAATTGATCTCGAGCGATCTTTGATCATTTAGAATCCATCATTTTGTATCCATAACTTGATCAAAATAGATCCTTCTGCTACCTGTGCAATTTGTTCCTTCAAGAGCGAGAGTTTGGGGATTCGAATTCGCATCATTTCATCCGCCCTCATTGCTTTGATGATTTCCTAACTATTTCACATTTGTTTAAATCACAGGGTTGCATGTATGTTTTGAAATTATAGAGGACTTTTTTGTAAGTTGACTTAACTACTTGGGCTTTTCTATATTTTTCCCTTAAAGAGAAAAGCGCTAGCGCGCACAACACACCTTAGAATCCCTAATCTGCCCATTTTTCCCTCCGTACTAAAAAAGCGTCCCTTTCTCTCTTTGTACTCCGGTTTTTTCTTTTTGGATCTGGGAATTGGAGAGAATGGCAGCAGCATCAGGAAACGAGAACAAGGCACCTGCAGTAATTGGTTTAGCGTGGGAACCCAAGCTACCTCGGCTTCCAATTCCAGATACAGCTTCAACTTCTTCGTCCAGAAATCGCCATAACCACCATCGCCATTCGCGGGCCAAAACTAGCACAGGCTCTTTCTCCTTCACCTCCCAACAGGACAACCTCATAGATGGGCTCTATGTTCCGCCTAACGACCCCAAAAAGCTCAATAAATTGCTCAGGAAACAACTCCAACAAACTGCTGGCAAGCATTGGTAACCCCCATCCCCATCAGTCCATTACCCTCTTCTTTCTTTTCTTTTAACTCCTGTATGACTAAATCGTACTGGTACGTATTTATTTGTTTTGTGAATATCTCAATTTTGAACAATTAGGATTTTACCCAGAGTGAGCGTCACTTCCTACTGCTATTATTGTTATTTTTATCGGTATTGGTTTGTGTGACTGAGTTGGTGATTTTGATTCCTGAATTAGGTTTGACATGCCTGCTCCAACTCTCACTCCCGAGTTAAAGAAAGACCTCCACCTCTTGAAGGTACTTTCACCCTTTGCCTCCTTCCCTTCCTTTCTAATTATCCTTCCTGCTTTTTCTTTTACTCGTAAATTAGAAAGTTTTCTTTTTTCCCACTCGTAAATGAGAAAAGAAAGAAAAGCAAGGAATCCCAATAAGAGGAAAAGCAAGGCATCCCATTTCCCACCCCATCTTCCAAGTTCCAACTCCATCCATTTTCTCTCTATCTTCAGGTGCAACTACCAATTTTTTGTTGCTTTCCTACAAACTCATACAACTACATCCTAGCAGCAGTTTTTTTCTTCTACCATGGACCCAAAAAAAAAAAAGTTCCTCCTTTTGGCTCCTGTCGGATGCCTGACCTAAAGGGAGAAGAACATGTCTTTGCTTCAATCTTTTTTACATCTCATTAGTGCAAGTGTCAACATCTACCAACATGAAAAGTTGTTCGCTCTTAGTTTTAGGTTCATAAAAAAACTTAGGTCTCTTGACATCTTCTTCCCAGCTTCTTCTTCCTCTTCTCTTGCTTCTTCGCCCTTCATTCAACACCTTGTTCTCCTTCCACTTTACTCTTTCACAAATAAATGGCACAATGCAGACGAAGACCTATATTGATGTTTAATATTCCAAAATGAGATCCCGTCTTTCACGAAAGAACAGTGAAATCACGGAGCATCACTGCTGCATCTTGTTTTGTTGTCTGAACATATGACAACATCTTGATTTTGACCTAATGCATTTGAAAACTGTCAGCTAATTCTCATATTGTTCTTAAGTCAGTGTGTCTAAAATCTCTTTCCTGTTATCTTCTCTGTCTACTTCTGCTAATGGTTTAATTGTTTTTCTTGACTCTGCAAACAGCTGCAAGTGGATTTAATGTTTCAGAGGAATGTTAAAACGCTTCTTTTTTCCCTGGTAATTATATTGAAATTCGTGTAAAAGGCTACTTGTTTGTGGTTTCAGTTAAGGAGTGCCATGGATCCCAAGAGACACTACAAGAAGGGTGACTCAAGATCAAAAACTCTGCCCAAATATTTTCAGGCATGTCTATAATGAGGCCCGTTCATCTTTTCCTTACTGCACATTTGCATACACTGTCCAACTACCTTGTCATTGTTTTTTCATCTTGGATTATATTAAAAGGTGTATTACAGGATATTCTATCGACTATAGTGTGGATATGCGGTCTAATAGTATAGATATCTGTACCTCCTGGTCCTGGACGCCCTATAATTGTACTAGTACTTGTCAAGGAACATCTATAATTGAGCCCATCCTATATTTGATCAGGTGGGGACTGTAATAGAGTCTGCTTCAGAATTCTACGCAGGTAGACTTACCAAGAAGGAGAGGAAGGCTACCCTTGCTGATGAGCTACTCTCTGATTCTAACCTTGCACAGTACAGGTATGGAAGGAATAAACAATATCTATGCCATTACACATCATACTTTCTTGTCTGGATTATTATTGTTGGTAACAATCGTACGCTAAATCTACACTGGCCACTGTCCTTGGACATGTTGCTGCTAACCAAGGAACGTCTGTAGTGGTTTTGTTTTGAATGATTAAGAGACCAAGAGACTAGTTATTTCATAAATGCCCAGCTAAGTTCTGCCAGACCGGTTGCCATCCTCCTTTTGTTTCGGTCTTTTATGGCAATTTTTCTAATCTTTTTAACCTGACAACATTTTTCAGGAAGCGCAAGGTTCAAGAGATTGAAGAGCAAAATCGACCTGCTGGGTTTGACAAGTGGAAAATAAGAGGACGGAAGTCCATGAAGCGTGCTAAGCAAAGAAGGCATTGATTGAGTTTTTATTCATCTAGAAAGTGAAGAACTATTCAGCTCCTGTCATTTTTGTGGAAAGGAAGAGAAAACAAACTTGTACGAAATTTTGATAGATTATATTGCTACATCCCTTGTAGAATTCGCATTGGTTTTGGCCGACTGATGAGATACAAAGTGTCATATTTTCATGCCTAGCTTATTTTGGTATTTGCCAATCCAGTTACGGGTTTCTTTCTGGGCTCAGATGTTATGTTGATTCATCATTATGTGCATTCATGGGAAGTGAGACTCAGGATACAACATTGAGTAGACTTAATTCTCAAGATGAGTTGTTCACTTTTTAAAGAAAATCACGACCTCAACGGATATGATTGATGAGGCAAGTTTGTTTGGATAAGAGTTTATTTGGACGATTTATTTAAGATAATTACTATAGTACTTTTTATTATGTGATATATGTGAGATAAAAAGGTGATTGAAAAATAAAAAAGTAATTGAAATTTGTGAAGCAAATTAATTTTTTTGAAATTATCTCAATCCAAACACACATTCAGTTTTACATAATTATCAAAATAACTCTACCGTATTATTGTTACTATCTCAAAAGAATAAAAGAGCGAGGCATGGACAATAGTCAACGAGCTCCAACACATGGAGCCTGCGGAGTGCCACAACCTACTACATCAAAAGCCTGTTAAGTTCATAAATGATTAGCATCAGATTTAGCACTCAACTATGGAGCGCTTCTGTAAAATTGCAAGAATCTCAGTTGTCTTCATTCACCTAGACATAATTATGTCTGATGGTAAGTGTATCGGAATTACAATTGAAGTACATCTGAACAAACAGCACTATGTTCCTTGTGCTGCAAACTTGTATTTAATGAAGCTATGCAGCTGCATGGGAGTTTAAAGTTTTAATCATAGTCCCAAACTCAAGGCAACGGCTCCTATCCTGTGAATCACCAAGCTGAGACAAGTGAAAGTACGCATCCATCCCTGAGATAGTAAAACACCAATATTCAGAACATCAGAGCTACAGTTTGAACTTAAAAATAACACGAGTAAAATAGCAATTTACAGCAAAAAGAAGCACAATATTGTATAAGAGAAACTGGTAATGCAAAACACAACCCTGTCATTCTTCAGTAAACATCCTACCCTTCTTAAACTTGTAAAGGACAGGAACTTTAACCATAGTACCTTTTAGTGACTTGAATGCATTCTGACAACAGGGGTGTTTGGTCAGCTGATATCCCTGCACTATCACATTCTTAACATCGTCTAATCAAACATTCCTTCATCATAACAGCTTAAGCCGTTACAGAGTAAATCTCAAAAGTCCTAAAGCAGAACTGCAGGACTACCAGCAATCAGCAAACTTAAAACCAGTTGAAGAGCTACCAGTTGCAAAAGAATTTAACAGTTACACACCGTATCCCTCCATAGATATAATCTGTAAATCACCACCAAAATACCGAGCGTACAAGCGGCTTATTGGAAGTCCATATCCATAACCAGCCATAGTTGTTGTATCGAAAATTCCAAGGTCCACCTGCTCATCAAGGGGATTCTTGGCAGTACCGTAGAGATATGTAAAAATTTTAGCAAGGCCGCTTCTTGGAATTCCTCCCCCTTCATCAGAAACCTGTGTGTCAAAAAAAAGGTCAATGATGGATGCAAATGGAACTATTTTGAAACACAAAGGAAGAAGAAAATGTAAAAGGACATGCCTTAATGGTAACATCCTCTATTCCCTCAGTGACGATTATACGAATAGGGGGTGCAACCTCATCGGAATCCATAAACTGCTCTTGAACAGCATGCAAAGAATTCTTAACCAACTCAAAAATCACAAGATGCAAATGTGTAGGTATGTAACTGTAGCCAAAGCAGAATGCATCAATCAAGAGTGCAAAACAAACAGGACCTCAAACATCACATTTCCGACTCGTACTACAAAATGCAACATACTGCCATAATACAGACTTTTGAGATAAAAGGGAAGAAGACCATGAAGTTAGGAAAAAGGGATCTGGCAGAAGGAAAAAAATCCAAGCAGCAAACGTGAAAGACGTGATCAAGAGCTAATTAGTCAGAAGCAAACAACTTACAGAAAGGAAAAATTAGGATCCCCATAAATATTAAAATCTGGAACACTGCTGTACTCCTGGAAACAAATGCAGCAGGCATCCTCTCTGACATGTCAAGCATGAAGCAACCTCCACAGTAGACATCTTTGTATGTATATATCCTACACAGTCAGGAGGAGGATTGGGATCATGCAAAGCCACGTGCTGCCCTGAGTTGAAGCATATTAGGAACAAAAGAAAAAAAAATCGATTTCAGTATAAGTGTGGTCAAAGATAGAAGAGAGAATGATCATCAAATGCTGCCAGAATTAGCCATGCAGCAGCCAAATGAGACAGAGTAGGCATGTAAAAATTAGGATGCGCGGCTAACTAATGAGCATGCGGATCCCAATTCTTAACATATAAAAACGGTCTAGAAACTGGTGAATCTCATCTAGATCCTGTCCACCTTGGGTTTTAGATAATTCTTCAACTGCTGGGTGCCCAAAGGCATCGTGGGAACGACATTGTTGTGACTCACCTTAATCATCTTGATCATTTGAGTGAATTCAAGCTCATCGTTCTTGTCTTCTATCTCCAAAAAGGATCTAAGATCACAAAAAGAATCCAGATACCAATCTCACAACTAAGGTGGAAAAACAATGACATTATTAAAAGCGGAATAATTTTGGGGAAGATCTGAGTTTGGAACTTATGTCGACAAATGGAAATTGATCACCAGCCTGATTATGTTTCCAATTCAGATCATGATGCCATGACAATGACTAGTTATGAGCAACAATATCAGTTCAAAGGAATTGAGCTACATTCAAGGACTTACTTGCAAAGCCACATTAGTAGTAGCTCCTTGTTACTCTGGCATTAAATTCTTATTCTTACAGAGATGCAGTATGCTCCAATAAGACAGAATTAACAGCACATTTCAAAATCTTTCCTTCAATGCCTCAAAGAAACAATAGTGGGGTAAGGTTGGGGTAAATGTATTTCCTTTCTTACTTTCTTTTTCTTCCTTTTAATTTTTTTTGGGGAATAGGCAAGGCATTAGGTTCATAATCAAAGAAGTGTAGTAGATAAAGACATAACCTGATAGCACATGGCGTTTCTTGTAAGTCGCAGGTTGCGATATTTCCTTGGAAGATTGTCCTGGTCATAGTATTGTTATGTATAGTAGGAAATGACAAAAGGAGCTTGAAAGAAGTCAATACATCCGTACTTGGAGCCAATAGTCATATCAAACAAATTCCCATCATTTTTCCTACAATTGAACGGTAGCAACAGCAAGGGGACAGTGATGGGAATATACAACTTTTTTTTTTTGGGGTAAAACATTTTACTATTACTACTTCTAATGGAGAGTAGTATCAAGTTTTTTTTTTTTTTAAGTTTGCACAATCTAATTGATATAATATGTATAAACAGTGGAATATCTGAAACTCTTGCATCTGAAAAGTGTAATTGCTTGCCGTTAGACATAGTTCATTGACGGTGAAAGTCTTGTATCACTTTATATGCTATCTTGTTCAGATGTATAAGTTTGTAGCCTGGAAATAGCTGGTTATAGCTGGCCTTAGGGCTGGAATTGAATTGAGTGAAGTAGAATCTGATAATCAGGAGAATCTGAATGTCTTGAATTTAAACGTAAATTCAATTAAACCTTAATCTTTATGCTCGAGTTGAATTTGATACTATATTTGTTAGCCTTATATCCTCCAACTTTCTCCTAACCTTGTTTACATTGTTGAAATCTAATTTTAGGACTACATGTTTCATTAAGATCCTTCTGCTGCACCCCTGTTTGTTAGTTTATAAAATTAAAAAAGGGAACTGATTCTTGTGAAATTTCTATAGAATGAAAATCTCTGTCTAATTGCTAATTTTTCAGTTTAAAGTTTCAGTTGTCAAACTTGAGTATGAAGCGTTAAAGAATCTAAACTTGCCTCGTGCCATTAGGGATAAAATGGATACACCCTTTTTTTTATTTTTTGGTGTTGGGTTTGTTCACATTCAGACTGAAGTCAAGACTGATAATCAGTCTATCGAGTGAATAGTTCGAAAACAAGATACATCTGGTAGCAGCTCTACTTGTCCTACAGTCCTTATTGAGCAGGATCACCATAGGGAAGATAAGTGCTAAGTTAACTGGTTGATATACATTCTATCACGTAACCATCCAGGCTTGAATATATGCTGTAGAAAAGAAAAGGGACCCCCCGAAAAAGAAAAGATGAGGCATAAAAGGAAAGGGAAAGGGTACCTACTTTGAGAACGGCAGGTTTAGAGGATAAGCCATAGGTGAAGGCCGGAGCTCAAGAGCCCTTCTGGCAATCCTAATGGGGAGGTCGTCGTGGAGGAATTGAACAGAAAGGAGGAGGTTGCGGGGGGTGAGTCGGGAGCCGAATTCCGTCATGTACCTAAGACTGACTCTCGGTTTGCTTCATTCAACCATTTCTATGAACTTCTTCAAGCACCCCCTTTGACACCGTCTCCTGGAAGCTTCTTGGCCGCCATGATTAATATGCCTCCGAAGCCCCAGGGATCCCAGTACTTTCTCCCAACCAACCCAAACAACTTTTTTTTTTGGGGGGTTTCCCCAACCCTCCCAACAAACAATTTCTGATGTAAACGAAACAAAGAAAGAAGAGGCCCCCAGGGGGGATGGGGGGCTCCCCCAATTTCATCAAACAATTGGGGAGACAGAGAGAGACGTCATCCTCCTCCTCCTCCTCCTCCTACTCCTAAGAAAGAAAGAAGGAAGTTGGCAAAATTAAACATGCAGCCGGCAGAGTGAGAGTATTGAGAAGTAAAATAAATAAATAAATAGCAGTAGGTAGGGGAGGAAGAACGGAGAGGGGATACGGGGCAGGAGCGGTCGTCAGAACGACCGCTCCTGAACGGTCTCCTCACAAGACCCAAATGTGAGGCGAGAAATATTCCACGTCAGGAAGCCTTCAACAGGCCCCAAAAACGACGGCGTTTCAAATAAAAAATGTTTAGCCAAAACGGGAACATGACGGACCAAACGGAAGAGTTTGAAATTTGAAAATCAAGTTCAAAATTTGAATCAGCCGCATAAAACAAAACTGAGAGAAAAGAGGAGGTATCCTGCTGAAAGTAGCAATTGACAGAAAAGTGGGTGGAGAGAGCTGGGGTATGGTGTTGAGTGAATAAGGAAGAAAGCAAACAAAAAAGTGGAGAGCCACACAAAACAAAACTGAGGGAAGAGAGGAGACGTCCTGCTGCAGGTAGCAATTGATAGAAAATTGGGTGGAGAGAGTTGGGGTATGGTGTTGAGTGCATAAGGAAGAAAGCAAACAGTGCAGTGAGAGTGTTGTATGCATTTTGAAGCTGGGTATGAGAGTGTTGTATCCATTTTGAATGCGTGCAAGGCAGGCGGCAAGGTAGAAGCAAACAGAGGAAATTAATCATCTCACGAAGCCAGATTTTGTCGTGCAACTTAATAGCATAAGCAACTGCGCTCTCCGAATTCGGTGAAACATAAAGCGTATGGTGAAGACCAAGGTAATGTTACTGAATACAGTCTGTTAAATGAGTAATATGTAGTTGGTCTATGCTCATCATGCAATCTTAGTTTGCTCCTCTCCTGACCATGCAGTGTGTATAAAATGAAGACGTAAAGTTCATTGAGGTGAAGCAGATGAAAAGACATATATGTGAATAATAAAAGGGTGTACCTGGTGTTGTAAGTTAATTACATAATGTAAGAAATATATTACAATGAGTAGAAAATACTTTGTTTGGCCCTCAAAATGTAGAAATAGTAGAAAATGCGCAATTGGCTTAGGCGCTTGTTATTAACGAATGATATAAGATCCAGTGAGCTAAAGAACCTAGAACCTAAATATAATCAGCAGAGTGGATGTACATACAGTTAAAATAGACTTACACCGTGTGACCAATACGTTACAGTCTATATAACTTAGTGTACATGGAGTTCTATTAGTACATAAATAATGCCGTTGTCTTAGAATAAAAGTAAGGTGATGTGATTCATTAATCGTATTGATAAGTGTAATAATAGGATTTGGTATACGAGTAATGTGTGATTCATAATACATTATGAATGGTAATATACATTTATCTTGTCGTTTATGTACATACAATTCATGAAGTGTTACAAATTATGGTGTTTGATGCATAATTGGTAGGAGCAGAAATAATGAATTGCAGCAAATTGACAGAAGATAGGATCCCTGAGTTGGGAATGGAGTTTAACAGTGAAGAGGATACGTACAAGTTTTACAACAAATATGCCTTTAAAATGGATTTTAGTATACGCAAAAACTATCTGAATAAAGATAAAGATGGCGTGACCACGTCTAGGAGATATAGTTGCTACAAGGAAAGTGTGAAGTGCAAGTACGAAGGTGATGTGATGCCAAAGAGGACACGAGCGCCGACGAAAATGATCTGAATGTGGAGGAACGTGATAAGATTCAATTTGTGAATGAAATGGGAGAGGCAGTAATCGCAAGAGGATTTAAAAAATGTACCAGTGGGAAGAGAAGTAAAGTGATGCGAAGTTGGGTCGATAAATTTGACAGATTAAAAAGAAAATCTAGATTGTCAAGAGCTACACAGACTACGGTAAGGATCCAATAACTATTATGGTAAACATTTATGCTACAACAATGTTATCGTAATTCCCTATCTACAATCCATAAGTACCATTCACTATAAAATAACATTATTGTCGTGTCAATAATACAGGTCTCAGAATCGGAGCCGACATCGATTTCATTTGATGAACACATGTTTATGGGATGCCGTTCATCAATTGACTCAGTTTCGGTTAGTATAAAATAAACATGGCTTTAACTTTTATTTGGATGTTTCTTACAGCACAATTAGTTATGATGACGTTACATTGTGTGATGATTTTGTTACGGCTGACATCCCTCATGATATACTCTTTTTGTCTGTTTTATATAATTATTTGACCCATACAAAATTCGTAGATGCATTCAATGAGTTAGTCAGTGAATGGCCCTCCAAACACTGTTGCTCCCGAAATCGAGGAAAGTCTAACGGTATGCATACATTTAGTAGATAAAATAAGGTCCTTTTTTCGTATCGTAGAGCTACTTTTTCTTTAATTGTAATGGTGGGCACCCGAACGCTATCGAAACATGCATATTTTGTAGTTAACATATAATGCTTTAATGACATATTATTTTGTATTATCCGAAAGTCCACCGATTGGCTAATCAGGGGCCTCATGGCAGTGTCCCTACAGAATGGATGCACCCCAAATTTTTTATATTTTTCAAACATAACTCCGTCAGAGATATTTTAATGGTTTGAAATATCATTTTTTATAGTGTCTAGTCCAATTTAGCTTTGGAACTGAGCAATATAGGCATTGCTAATGAGTTGTTGATAATTGAATAATTATATTGTACAACGTAGGCGGAGCGTGCAACAATTTCAACACACTGTAATAAGGATGCATATCATGTATTTTCACCATCACCCCAGGTGACAAGCTTTTATCATTACCCCATATATATATGGTGTCTTGTTAATTGGATATTTCGACAGCGTATATCATTAACCGTATGTATCATTAACTATATTGACTGATTTGTCATCGTTACATATTTCAGGAAAGAAATAGCACCTTGGGATTGCGACTAACTATTGACATCAACTCCCCTCAGTTGCAGGTTGATGAATGATGTGTACCTACAATTTTTATGAATACAAAACAATTGGTTATTCCAAACAATTGAGTTTGTTGCTCTCCGTCCCCAAGTTCACCTCATTTACTGATGTTCGTACTTGTCCAGAAAAGATATTGCTCAATTTCGATCGGTTCCGTATTGTAAGCTTGTTTTAATGTACAATCTCTCAATGAATTATGCTTGTTGATTGTAATTCTAAAATTACTTCAAACATTAGGTGTCTAGCACCAGATTTGCAGTGTCTAGCACCAGATTTTTCAGACATGAAGGTGTCTAGAACCAGATTTGTGGTGTTCGTGGACGAACATTTACTAAATGCAGCCATGTCGTCCCTACCAGGGAATGCCGCATATGTACGTTACAAGAAGTTAATAAACTGTTACAACTTATTGATGTGCTTGTACAGGCACCTTGTCATGTTCGTCTATGTTAAAACTTAGATATGTGGCTTATAATTGTGTTAATGATGAGTATTACAGATAGTATTACAGGCACTTCAATAGGTATTACTCCTTTAGTACGGAAATGAAGTTACAATTGGCGTCTCGGATTGGTTCCACACGACCACATGCCAAGTAACAGTTTCGCAAAAGAACATGATATTTCATTGGGACAACTAATTTGAAAGTGGGGTAACTAATATTTAAAATGCAACAAATAGTCATAACGAGATGTACAGATTGAGTTACAACGAGTTACGTGTATGTTACAATTCATTACAACAATGAATTGGCAATCGGCAGCTTTTCGTCTTCTCTAGTTAAAACTAGTGATTTTACAACTAATGATATTTCCCGATATTACAACTAGTGATACTACAGTTATTTAACGTCCGATGAACCTTTCCTCTTCTCTTGTTTGTGCAATTGCTCTTGGCACCAACAATAATTCCTTCTCTCGACACATTAAATTTCTTAGACACTTAATATAGAGATGATCATTTCGAACCCTACAACATTACATGTAGCGAGGCCTTCTCGAACATCTCATTAAAATAGCGAGATCTTCCCGAACATTAAGCAAACCTGGATGCGTTTAATTGGCTCCCAAGACTTGGTTTAAAACTGAACACTGTATTGATGAGACTGTAATCCTTGTTGTAGGGAGGTTGAAGATAGCAAAAAATGAATCGAGTACACAGATCCATTGCCACTTTAATATGAAGAGAAATTTGAAGTGTGAAATTGAATAATAATACGGACGAAAATGAAAGGGGGACGAACAAACTGGAGTCTTGTCTGTGTAAGGGATATACACCTGCAAGGGGGTTCTTTTATAGTCCGCAATACCCTCTAATATGGTAAAATATCAGACCCCAACATATATGAGACCAACTAGTACATCACAGGAATGGAATCTGTTTACTCAAATACAGCGCATGGACCATACAATCTTGTTAAGTTCAATAAACATAATATTTGGATGTAGCAAGGTGATTATGTTACAAGGCTCCGATGTTACAATCTCGAATGCAGTTACATTTTTATCATACAAGCTTACTGTCACATGTGCTGGTAGAATTTACTTGACTGATTGCATAATGGTGCTCTTCTTTGTTGCATGTGTAGACTTGTGCTTTATCTCAATGTCAAGGCCTCCTAAAATGCGAAGAACATGTATTTCATATGATTTCATATCTATTGTTGTGTAACAAATTGTAAATCAATTTGTAACAGTTTTCAAACACACTGTAATTAATAGTCTTCAAGCACCACTGTATTAATTTTCGAACACACTTTAACATTCTATTAACTATTTTATAACAGTTTTCAAATACACTGTAACTTACCAATAACTATTTTGTAACACTCTTCAAACACACTGTAACTAATAGTAAAAATAACAGTTCTGTATTAATTTTTAAACACTGTAACACTACAAAAACTATTTTGTAATACTCTTCAAACATACCGTAACTTTCCAATAACTATTTTGTAACACTCTTCAAACACACTGTTGCTTCCTTGCTCAGTTGTTGTCATGGTGGCCCCTTGTTGCAATCCCTGACTGATGTTATCAGGCACAACTGATGAGGTATAAATTGGATTCTCCATGTCCATTACATCTTCATTCAGCTCTGGAAGTTCTCTGGTTTCAATATTTGTCCTCGTAATTGCATCGTTTTCTTCATACTGCGCTGCATTATGCTCATCTTCTTCAAACCATTTCTCATCAATTTCATCAGCATCATCATCTTTATCGTTGCCCCCTTTTTCAGCAGATTGAAATTCTAGCTCTTCTTCGGTATCAGGACTCGTGTACATTGTATAGTTCTCATGTATAGATTTTTTTCCTTTGTCCAATGCTTCAGGCCCAGAAGTGGAAGCTTTTGCTCTCGAATGAGAATACAATATTTCTGCAATCTTTAATATCCTTCATTGGTTATTAACAGCAATGTTATACAGCTCATTTAACTCAGCCTGTAGTTACATCACAACATTACCAATCCATAAATGAGCCACTTGCTCTCAAGAATGGAAAACAATACATGTATATACATATATGAACAACTTCGTTAGCTTGGCAGATAGGCTGATATTTGAAAGTGATTCCAATTTTGGCATTTTCAAAATGCCTTCCTGCGAGCATCAAGGTGACACACAGGGTTGGGGATTTCAGTTCCATTACTGATCCATTTATGTTCACGTCGAAGCAAACTTCAAATCTTGGGTTAAAAAATAAATTGGCCGATACATGGCAAGAGTAATTTAAAAACTCACAACTGCTATGGGTTCAACGATGTAACGTTCCATCTTATTCTTTGCGACACCTTTCCCACCCCAATTTAGCAGGCGGGCCAACATGTCAATGACCTGATCCTCAATCGATTTTTTTCAATTAAATATTAGCAAATAAATAATATAGAGGTACTGTATCATTGGTCACAAGGCAACTTGGAAAAGTAAGCTAATCATGGCCATCAAATTTAAATTCCTAACCCGATTCGAAACATGCATGCCATTGCCAAGTGTCTTCAAATCAACGCGTGTTAGGGAAAACTGGAACATTTGAACCAATATGTCCCTACCATTGCATTACACAAAATCTTACAATAATTAGTTGGTACAATAAGCAACTCTGTACAGCTTAATAAAATGATAGAAAATGCTGATATCGGACTAAAGCCTTGGTGAGAAACTTACTTGGGATTCTTGTTTGGGTCCCATGCGTAGGCAGCAACCCTTTTCTCATATAAGTTAACTGTCACATGTGCCGGCAGGATATACTCGGTCGACCTTAACATCGTGCTCTTCTTCATTGCTCGAGTAGGCCTTTGCTCAACTTCCTTC
This sequence comes from Coffea eugenioides, assembly GCF_003713205.1. Taxonomy (NCBI): domain Eukaryota; kingdom Viridiplantae; phylum Streptophyta; class Magnoliopsida; order Gentianales; family Rubiaceae; genus Coffea; species Coffea eugenioides. Next base: position 27,222,122 of record NC_040037.1, read on the forward strand.
CCTGACACAATCGAAGACAAGGATTAAGGATTTCAGAGCTTGTGTTATAACTGGAGACTGTAAAAATGGGTGTTGTGCATGTAACTTGAGGTCAACGTATTTGTAATAACCAATGAACACTTTGTAACTGTTCATTAGATTATATATCTAATATATGCAAGTAAATTCTCAAAATACTCTCTAAAACTATTCTGTATCGTACATTTATTTATTAACCATGAAAATATAGACAAAAATATTTAACCAACCTTGTCGATTTCGACCATATGAACGTAGCCTTCTCGGAGTGTTTGCATCAAATGCAGGATTTTCATGCTGACTGGGATTTGACGGTTGTTCCTCTAGACAATTATCTTCACCACATTCACGGCTGTGACTATTATGCAGCTCCTGTTGTTGTTGATCTTCTATGTTCGCATGCAGCTTCTTGTTCATCTCTAAGAAATTATTGTTTACTTCAGCTGGACGTCTACTTTCAACACCCGTGACTGTCCTCATTGGTGTCACAGTGCTCGAAGATGGGCAAGGACCTTCATCCGTTTGCTCATTGTTATTTGTCACTGTACCTTTACCATTTCTGTGGTCCTCTCCCTCACTCTGTCCACTCACATTCATAGCATCATCTGTTGCTCTACCACCTCCTTCACCATCGCTAGCCTGAAGGTTTTCATTATGATCTTTGGCACCCGCATCTTCATTATCATCTTTCTCGTTTTCTTCACCATCATGTCCTTCTTCTGCAGATTCATATTCAGATCCTTCTTTGCAATCGGTATCCCGGTACATTGCCACTTTCTGGTCCTTATTTTTTTCCTCCGTATACAATGATTCGACCAGATCGCATGCTGCTTTTCCCTGCTTTCCCTGACGTGCCATTTCTTTCTCATATGCTTTTTTCTCTTTCAGGTACTCCTCTTTTCGCTTCATCATGTCTTCCTTACTCAACTCATTGTATGCTGCTCGGACAATATTATTATACTGCATTGTAATATCACCCACGTTAAACTCATCCACTTCTTGTGTCCTCACTTATATTCCATATACTTCTTTCTAAATAGTAGATTGCTTGCTTTCTTTATTATGATGGATATGCATACCTCTGTCACCTTCACTCCTTTCGCCAAAACCTTACATTGATACTCTTTCCTGCCCACAAAGTCCAGTGAAACAAATTTAATACTGCTGTTAAATAATGATTGCTATTTTCTATTACCTACAATCCGACCTGAATTTCATCCATGGATTCAACGGTGGAAGTGGTTCCGCAATCTCACTTGTTCCTGCTACCTCCATTTGCTCATCTTCAGCTGTGTTTGTGGCCATTTTTTTCCTTCTTTTCCCTGCCTTCTTCCCACTGCAATATGCCGATAAATTATCACCAACTTCACTTTTTGAGTGCTATACAAATTGTGAGACACAAACATTAGCCACTTACATATTAAGTGATTTAGATGAAGCCTCGGGTTCTTTGCCACCAAACTCTCTTACTGGCTCATCTCTACCACCTTGGCCACTTGAAGTTCTCGATCTTTTTCCTGCCATCTGAACTAAGAGTTATACAACTGCACTTCAGTTCTATTATGCTTCCCAGATTATTCTGAATGCATTACAAAGTAATAACATATATAATACATCATTCTCAAATCTCAATAACAATACTTTTAAAAACTTGTAACTTTCCTTCCACACTATGTTTGCCAAAATTAACAGTGAGTTAATTATTCTACGGGGCAAATTCCACTTATGATCTACTCTCACTCATTTATCATTTTTTACACAATCGACTTCTTCTTCTATTTCTTGTTCTACTGTACACATATGAGTTATGTATCAATTGTGAGTTACCAATTGAACAATTATGTAATATACTATTTTACAGAGTAGTTCTTATATTGTAATTGCTAAGTCACTGCGTGTTACACTTATCCAACTTCATGTTCAGTCACACAAGAGGAGCAAAACTTGTAATCTTTTTTTCACACTCAGTATGTCAAACTGAACACTATATAAATCATTTTTCGTACCTTGTTCAGCTTGTCGTCGGCTGCCCTACCTATCAACAATCGACTTCTTCTATTTATCCTGTGATTATACAAATATGAGTTAACTAACAAACAATAGCTAGAAAGTTCACAATATGTTCATGCAATTTTACACAACAGTTCTGTTACTGTAACTTCAGAATCACTGCATGTAACAGTTATCCAACCTGCTGTCCAACATGCCTGGTTAAAATAACTTGTAACCTTTTTGCCCACAATGCATCTATCAATCTCAATGTTATATGCATTCACGCAGCTTAACAATTTTACTCTGCGTCACTATTTATTCATATCAAATGTCTCCTTATACAACACTCTGATATATACTTAAGGAAACTATTTTTGTAACACTTTTTTTCGCTTTGTATGTCACCATCAATAACATGTACAAACCACAAACAAACAAACTATAATCCGCCCACAACCATTGCTAGCCAACAAAATCTGCAATAAGTTCAAAGCAATAACTAGTACAAATGTTATATTATTACCCAAGCAATTCCACATTCCATTCACACGATTTTGCAAACACTTGGCGTACTAAGTTTTCTGCACCTGTCCTCCTCAGTGTTGGCCACCAAATTACATACCTTATACTATTTAGTACCAATAAACATTCTGTTCTATCAAAATCATTAAAGATCAATTAACCTATTCATTTATGACGTTAACAACAACTCACATCGCTGCACCACCTTGTTAAGTTTCGAAAGTGATGTCATAACATTGTTGTTTTGTTACCTGGGTGTTTCCTACTTTTTCTCTTCTCCAGATGCCCCAACGTTCCACTTTACAATTTTGATTCACTTTTACCAAGCCCTTCCAGATTTCAAACCGTGACAACTCTGCATGTTGGATTGCTCCTTCATCACAAATGTATTTTTCCCTACTTTCCCCTTTCCCTAGTTTGCCCCAGCCACTTTCTTGCCTGTAGCCACTTGCTTGTTCTGCCTCCAGCCACTTTCTTATTTTCTCTTTTTGCTTCCGTTTTCTAGTGTTCTGTGTGACTGAAATTTGGCAATAGTCAGTGTGGAGGGAAACCAAAAGACTTTTGTGTTTGACGATGCATTTGTGTTTGACGCTTTGTTTGCGCGGGATTTTGTTGACTGGAGCTGACGCTTCATGACGGGCTCCGTTAGTAGCTTCATTTTCTTTTTCCCATTACTAATTGAAACACTGTCGTTTTTGCCGCTTCCCAAAACTATTCGACGTGGCTCGTTGTGGTCCTTTCGTCTACCATTGTGAGAGGACCGTTCAGGAGCGGTCGGCCTGACGACCGCTCCTGCCCCGTATCCACGGAGAGGACGTACTTTTGCCTAGTACTCTACTAGGGACGGCGTTGGGGGGCGGGTGCCAGCGGGCAACCGCCCCGTGGGGGCTATCGGGGACGAGGGATGGGCGAGGGTGGGGCGGGCGGGGGGAAATTTTTTCCTCCCGTTTAGAAACGGGGCTACCCTGTCCCATCCCTCGCCCCGCCACTCACAAAAAAAAAGTATATATATATAAATAAAATAAATATATATAATATGTAATTTAATTAGTTATAAACTTATGATAATGATATTATTAGTTAGATGTATTATATAATGTATATTAGTGTATGTAATATAATTGATATTATCAATTATATGAATAATTAGACATGTCTACTAATAGAATTTATTAATTAGTTATACTAAATTTACTAATACATTTATACTAAATTTCTAATTACACTTAATAGAATAACACTTTTTTCTCAAAAAAAAAGCACAAACACAATAATGAATTAGTGATTGTATTTGTACCAAAAGTGAAAACTTGACTATTTTAGTTGTATTTATTTCATCATGTTGAATTGTATTCAAATAACTTGTGTTTGATTGTTTTTATGAGTTTCAATTATAAAATTACAATGAATAAGAACTTGATGATGTGTTGATATTTTAGTATTTGATTATTTATTAAAATTTAACTATAATAAAATTTTATTAACCCCGCGGGGGCGGGGCCGGGCTAGGACGGGGGCGGGGCGGGGGACGGGGCGGGTGTCGGGGGGAATTAATAGGCAACGGGGCGGGGGGTGGGGGAGGGGTCCCCCGCCCCAACCCCGCTCCGTTGCCATCCCTATACTCTACCATTACTCACCACTCATGAGACAAGAAGTAGGAGAGATGGTGGCAGTGGGCGATTGGTGAGAAGGAAAACAGAAACGGCGATGATGATGAGATGGAGCTAAGGAACGAGGAGGCTCTATAAGTGACAAAACAAAACCAAACCAAACCAATGTTTTTAAAACTCAAACCGTTAATTGAATCGATAAAGTGTTGGGATCAAGGTTTAACCGATCGGACCGATTCAACCCTGGTTCAATAAATTTTTTAAAAATAATTTATATAAATATATATATGCACAAAATAAGACATCCAATGGACTAATTTAAAACTTTATATAATGAAAAGTTTAATATTTTCAAAAAACTTGGATTTTCAAAAATAATTTTTTAAATTATAAGTTGAAACAAATAAATTTCAACTCAATCTCAATTATATCTACAAAAAAAATAATTTTAAATCCAACCAAAAAGTATCACAATATTTTGAAATTATACAAAATTCACGTCTATGGGAATTAAACATTATGAGTTTAAATTTTAATTCACGTTTTTGAGATTTAGAGATTGCATCTTAAAAAAAAATTTGGACTTTGGAATTTGAAGGAATTTAGGAAAATCAAAAAAAAAGATGCAAACTTGATAAGAAGCAAAAAAATAGATGAAAGTGAGTGGTTGTGGCATTTAATAATTAGTTTTTAAAGTTTAAGAAAAACAATTATTTTTTAAAATTTTAATAGACAAAAACAAAATTAAAAGATGGAAGAAAACATCAATAAATGAAAACTAAAAAGGGTGACAAAAGAAAAGAGGAGAGAGAGAGAGAGTTGAAAATTATAAAGAAAAAGTTATGAGAGCACGAGATTTTGTAGGGAAAACGGAGGAAAGAAAGATGGAGATTTATTTTTGGGCAAATTATCCAATTGGCCCTTGAATTCTTTGTCTAAGTAAAAATAAACCCTTCATCTATTTTTTGCTGACTTTAAGCCCTCGAACTTGTAAAATTGGGCACCCGTGATCCTTTTAGCCAGTTTCTCCGGTTTTGCAACCGCGAAAGCCAATTCACACGAATGCCAGTGTGCTTGTTCAAAGGGCATTTTTGTCCGCATTTTCTAAGCAAAAAGGAACAACTCCTCCTTCTTCCCTCTTTCTTCCCTCAACAAGAATGGATGTAACCCATCTCGTTCAAATCTGAGCCAGCATATACAAATTTAGATAAAAGTCATAGTAGCTAGTAATAGAATATTGTCAACCCCAAAGATCTAATGCTACCTGCACAACTAGTAAACTTAAAAGAGGAAACTCGTTATGGTTCATAACATTTTCTTATTTGTAGACACCAAATTTTTGGCCTTTCTTTTATTTACTTACTTATTTTTTTTAATTAGTTTTGTTTTAATTTTTCCTAAGAAAATTATTTTGCTATTATTAATTACTTCATCGGGAAAAACGGAAAATCATCAATCAAACACAAAAGATTTTTATTAGAGTTTTATTTTATCTTTTATTTCGTAATTGATTAAAAAGAAAAAAAAAGAAGGAAAAGAAGAAAATTGTTCACAAAACTTCCTTTATTTTCTTTTCAGTTCAATCTTTAGCATTTATTTATTTTTGTTTTGTTTTTATTGAAATTTCATTATTTAAAAAAAAAAAAAGAGGAAAAGAAGCCGTACATGCAGCGGCATAAAATGGTCATTTTTCAGGGGAGTTTTTGGCCGGATCGAAGGGCTGGAAATTTTGGTGGGAATCAACCCTTCATCCTCACCTTTGAGGTGAGGGTTTAGGGGATATAGTTCCCCATATAAAAGCAAAGAGAAAGAGGGCAGCAGAGAGAGAGGAAAAAATGACGGCTGAGGGAGAGTTTGAGACCGAGTGACGGCAAAAGAAAATCTGGCGAGGGGACTGAGGGGAAAGTGAGGAAAATCGAGAGCTAGGAAGAGGGCAAAAGAGTAGGAGTGTGACGACTAAGCTTTGGAGTGAAGGCTAGGTCTTGGGAGGAAACTTCAAGGAGGCTACGGCAGTGAAGAAAACAGAAAGAGGAAGGAGAGAAAAGATAAAGCGAGGGGAGGAAACAAGAGAGAGCAAAAGAAAGAAACCGAGGGACTTAGTGACGGGGGAAAGAAAAAGGGCTAAGTTTTGAGAGAGAGTTTGGAGAAGCTTAGGACGGCGGGTTGAAAGAAATAGAAAACAGAAACCAGAGAGGCTAAGGAGGAGCTCTCGGGGGGCAGGGCAGTGGGAAGGATAGGGAGCAAGTGGGCCGAAAAGAAAGAAAAACAAGGAAGGTGGCTGAAAGAATCAAAGGAATCAGCAAGGAATTGCAGCTTTTCTCAGGTTCACGAATTCACCATCATCATCTGCAGAGCTTTGTAAGCTATTTTTCTGCCTTTACGTTTCAGTTGTGAAGTACGGATGCTTGAGGCTCTCTGTTGTGTTTTATCGCAGTTCCTTGGTGGAGTTCCTACGTTTGTTCTAAAAGTTACAGCTTTATTTGTTGATTGAGTGGAAATTTCTGTTTTTTTTTTTGGATAATTTTGAGGCTAACCGTGACTTCGTTGGAGTGGAGAAATCTGTGAAACCTTCGTTTGATGTTTCGCCGTGAGAATGAGTGATGTTTACTTTGTTTTTCTTGCAAGCAATGCTCATATTCCTTTTGTTTTGTGGTATATAAAATGACTATTCATACAGACTGTTCGGCTGGCCTATTATGTTTGAGAAAACAAGTAAATAAGATGAACTCCTAGCCTGGGCTCTGTGAAATGTTTTGAAAACGCATGTTCTGGCCCCTCTCTATCCTCAAATTTCCTTTGTTGCCTGTCCAAGAGTGTGTTCATGGTGAACCTAATGAATGTTGGGCTGTAAGTCTTTCTGTGTTTTTCTGAACATGAAGACCCGAGTAACCGAACACTGTCCAGATTTTTGTATCCTCTGGCTCTCGGATTTTCATGTTTAAAACATAGGATTTTACGGTTAAAAATGGAAAGAATGCTGAGTAATCTTGTTGTTTGGATCCAAGTTTTGTTGGTTTGGTCATTAGATGTGTTTGGATGGCATTCAAAACCCACCAGAAAATTGAACCCAGCATGCAAGAACCGAGTACAAGCAACAAAAGATGTTTTCCGGTCTTTGCAAATCTATTTGGGAGGAGGGATGTTGAATCTTTGTTCTCGTGTCAATGCACGATCTTTGTTGGATTGCGTTTGTGGGATTAGTTGACAGGTTTGCAGGTTTCGTTTGAGTTAATATTCATGGCTGTTTTTCCCGTGTATATGGAAGCCGAAAATTGCCCGAAATCAACCCATGAATGCATTCGAACTTGTTAGTTTTGTTGGCCGGAGTTGGGTAGTTTAGTTCGTATTCTTGATTCTAGTTCATGTTTAATTCATACTAAAGGGATGGGTAGTTCAGTTTCGTTTAGTTGGTTCATGTTCTTGTGGTTATTCAAAGGATGTTGCATGAAGTTATAAATGTTTATAGCTGCAAAGTTGCAGCAAAGAATAATAAGGCTTTCAAATCATTGTTTTCATTTTCAGAACTTGCTTAACCTCATTTAAGTTGTTGGCCCGTTGAATTTTGTAATTGTTTTTGGGTTTAATGTCGAGGCTTTGATTGATTTGGCTGAGATGTTAGTGGCATTAGGATGGCATTTGAGAAACTCAATAATGCAGCAGAGCTTGCCGAAAGAAATTGCAGAACTTTGTCATTTACCTTCGGTTTAATTTTCTGGAGTATAAACATCAAGATTTTAGGATAAAAGTGGGAAGAAAGCTTTGTTATCTTGTTGCTTTGATTCCAGTTTTTGGTTCGGTTGAAATTGTTAAGGGATGTTTGAATGAAAGGAAGTTTGCATTTGTTGCGGAAAGCTTTCAGCAGAAATGTTTGTTGCAGAATGTTTCTTCATAGTATTTGCATGAAACTTCGCATGAAATTCTGCCAATTATTTGCATTTTTAAGGGGTGTTCAGCCATGTTAATTGGAGTAATTTCGAAGCTATTGTATGAATCTGCTTTGCTGAAATTGCGGAACTTTGTGCATGAAAATATGCGGCAGAACCTTGCCAAGAGCTTCATCAGTTGCTGAAGTTTTGTTGTAAAATGTCTTCCCACGTTAATTTGCATGGAGTGTGCATGAAATGTTCCAAAACAATCGCACTTTGACCCTCCAAGTCTCTTTTTGTTTCACTATGGCCCAAATAATTGGAAAAACCAATCAAATTGACCCCTCAAATTTCTTTAATTTTTGCAATTAAGTCATTGCTTGCTTTAATTTTACGTGGGTTGATCACCTTCCTTTTAAACGCCTTGGATTGATTCAATTTCATGATTAGTCTCGTTTCATGTGATTATTTCTTGATTAAAGTGGTGCCTTGACCCTTTTATTGTTTTGAAGCTATTTTTCCTTCATTTGATAACCATTGCGAGGGAGGTACACTCTATCCTCTATTTTTGACTTTATTTGACCCTACGTGCATATATGTGTCTTATGTGTGCAATTGCATAACTTTAAGTGTTTATTTCATTTTCACTTTATTTATTTCTTTAGTTTGCCTAGTTTTTGCTTTAATTTTAGTTCAATTTTATCATTTGGGAGGCACTTGAATGCCAAGTTGTAATAGTTAGGTTTATTTTATTTATTCCTTCTTATTTCCCCTTTTAGATTGTAGTAGGCCTTCCCCCCAAAATGTAATAGTTAGGGCCTTAATTGCCTTATGTGTTTTGCATGTCTATGTGCTATGTGTTTAACCGCTTTCTTAGGTTTTGGCATCTAGATATGCATGCTTATGTGTTATATGAATTACGTGCTCACATGTCTACGTGCTTTAATTATGCACATTACTTATATATGTGTATGATGGATGCAAATGCACGTAACCGAGGCTAGTCCAATGCTAGTCATGGTTGTCCCCTCGAGCTCTTGCAAGTCCAATGCTTGTGAGAGAGCGTAGATATGGGCTAGTCCAATGCTAGACCCTTAGGAGCCCATCGAACGTTAGATCATGGTTGTGTGATAAAATCATTTCATCTCATGCATATTTTCACTTTGTAAGGTCTTTTATCATTTTTTGCATGACATCCCTCCTTATACGTATATCCCTTCCCTCATATTTTTCCTTATATGTATATTCCTTGCCCCTTTGTATGAAACATGACATTAGACTTGCATTTCATCTAAGTATTAGACCTAGGATTAGTACATTTGCTTGATTAGACTAGAAAAAACTCCTTGGGTATGGGATATGGACGAGTTTGGCTTTCTAGCCTTAGCACGCTCGTATTCCCTCTATTAAAGGGAACATTGAGTCACGAACATTAGTCCCCCGTGCCCGACATGATGCATTCCTTTAAGACATGTATATTTCTATAATTATTTTATTCTCTTCCTCTTCTTAGAGTCTCATATTTTTGCATTATTCGTGACCTGATACGTTCCTCGATCAACACGTTTCGAGACACGTAGCACGTTTGCCCAAGGATCTAGCGAGTATGTCCAATGCTTGGAACTGCGGGATCTAGAACCAAACGGACGACACGATTTGATTCAAGACGGTAGACGACACTCCAATGAAGGTGAATACTCCAGGGGAATAGGTCGGTAGAACAATCTAGGACAGGACGCAAGACTGCTCAAAACCCTTGCCAAAGCAAGTAAAGGGGTCGAATCTCTCTCTCAAGAAGAATCGAAAATATGCAAATCTTTATTGATAAAACGTCCACCCTAAAACCTTACAAAGCAAGCCTATTTATAGGCTAAAGTGACTGAAACCCTAAAGGGACTAGGAAAGGAAAAAGTCGGCCCATGGTCTTGGGACAAGATGGGCCGGCCCATGCTCTTACTTAAACACTAATCAATTGCTAAATAACTACTAAGGCCTAAGGCCCTATTCGGCCAACTCATTTGGAGGCCCACTTGACTCTTCATGGGCTTGGGTCATGGTGTAGATAACTCGATTAAAATCCTTCAAGCCTTCAATATCTCTATGGACTCCATGTTGGTTTTGGACAATTCGAACAAGGGCTTGGAGGGATTCTTTGAAGAGCTTGGCTCGTGCACGTGTGACTGGGCCCAATGGAACTCGGACTGGGTCATTACTTGGGCTAAGGTCCGTGCACACATCAGTCCCCTCCACTTGAGCAGGATTTGTCCTCAAATCTGGATGGAAATGAATGACACGAACAAGGGTTGGTATCATGGCTCCAGTGGCTCCTCTTGTTCGTATCATTCCCCCCCTCTTGAAAGCAATTTGCCCACAAATTGAAGCACGAATGGTGACAAGACGAGTTACATGCCTTCGACTCAATCTTGTTATGATGGCTACATATGTCATCCAATGCAAAGCCCATGGGCTAAGTTGGAACATAACCCTTGTCGAACCTTGAATCTCACAAACCATCTTCAATGTATGCTCAACTTGATCGTTTGTGGTCATGAGGTAAGGGTCCTCAAAGTGGTATGAAGTGTATCCCATGAAATCGAACTCCGGGTCGAACACACTTGCAAGGCACCAAGGCGGATTTAGTGATGTTGGAGCTTCATGTGGACTAAGAGCAAGACGAAAATCATAATGGTCATTGAGGTACTTGTTCTTTAAACGAACCCTTGGTACACAACGATCCCCAAAATGTGGAGTGTTCCCTTCAAGACGAGCTCGAATCAACTCCCCTTTGGTATGGACTGATTTGAGTTGATATTGTTCAATGAATGGATACCAACGGGGTTTAACTCTTGGAGTGCCAACTTCATGGAGCCTTGCAAAGTCTACAATTGATTTTGGAATGGAACACACCAAGATCAACTCAACTTGCCTTTGCTTGATCTGTATAAAAGTAGAAACACTAAACAAAGCGAAGGTAAGTTTGTTAGGAAAATAATAAGCCTTCACCGGGTTGTTCAAGATCAGCCCACTTTCTCTCCTTTCTTCCTTTTTACCACCCATCTCATTAGATTTTTCCATCTCTTTTTCTAGTTCAACAGCTGACCCTTTCATCTCATTACTTTCAACTCCCTCGGGTTGTACCTCTTCAGGCACAATTCCCTCATCTAGCTTTTTCTCCATTCTATAACGCTCAAGCTCACTTTTCATGCATGCTAGATCAATACAAAGTTGGTCATAAGTAAGTGATACAAGTGCAAGACGACGACTATTAAATAAGAAGGAATACTTATTAGTATGTCCGTCATATTTAATTTCTCGCATCGACATCCATGCTTTGCCCAACAACACATGTGTCACTTGAATTGGGACTACATCACACAACACCTCATCCACATATTTACCGATTTGAATAGGTACAAGTGTGTACTTAGTAACCCAAACATTACCATGAGTGCTCGTCAACTTGTATGGTTGAAGATGATCAATGGTTGGAAGATTTAATTTCTCAACCATGATAGCACTTGCAAGGTTGACTTCACAACTCCCATCAATGGCCAAGCTACAGATTTTATCTTTGACACCACAACGAGTATAAAACCAACCAAGCAACTGAGATTTGACGATGTCCAATTGCTCATCTACACCACGTAATGCCACTTCTTTGACTCCCTTAGGATCAGGAAGCCAATGTGGTGAGCTAACTTTTATGCGTCTTGTACTCGCCATGAATGTATGAGGGAACCTGCAAAAAGTTAGCAACGAAACCGAAGATATTGCCTTTCACGCTCCCTTACGTGTATCCACTCGCACTCGTGTATATGGATGTCACTCTAATGGACTTACCAAATACCTTTACCTGTTGGGTTAGGTAGTTGAGAAAGGCCGCTCAAGTCCAATAATTGTCACCAACTTTTTCCACAAGAGTAACCAAGAAGGTAAGACACAAATATGGGTGCAAAATGAAGTGGAAATGGACGACTTTGAAAAGCCAATAATAGCGGACAGAAATGGAAGTGCGCCAATGGGGACACAAAAGAAAGAAACCCTAGCTTCCTAAAATGTAGGAGTGGGTTCCTAGAATGTAGGAGAGTATTCCTAAAATGTAGGAGTGGGTTCCTAGAATGTAGGAGTATTCCTAAAATGTAGGAGAGAATGTAGGAGAGTGTTCCTAAAATGTAGGAGAGAATGTAGGAGAGTGTTCCTAAAATGTAGGAGAGAATGTATGAGAGTATACCTAAAATGTAGGAGAGAATGTATGAAAGTATTCCTAAAATATAGGAGAGGATGTAGGAGAGAATGTAGGAGAGTATCCAAGTGAGACAAGAGTAATCCAAGTGCTTTACTTAGTTTCCTAATTGACTTTGGAAAGCAAGTTAGTTTTGGAAAATTTATTAAACAACTTGGATGAAGCAAGCAACACTTGGACAGATTTGAAACAAAGAAACCCTAGCCGCAAGTAGAAAACCCTAGCCGCAAGGATAACCCTAGCAAGAGAAGGAAACCCTAGTAGCCGTCATGTTATTGTTCTTGCTGCCCAAGCGACAACCAACTAATGAGACAGATTTGGGAGCAACGTTGAAACACCAACAACCAGAATTTTTGATGCAACAAACGACTCAAACGCAAGAAACAAGTTGTGGACAGAAATTATCAACAAACTAGACACAACACAAAGGAGATAACACACCAACAGATTTTTGTGTTCGGATGAACAGTAACGTGAACAGTGTCGGATGAACAGTGTCGGATGAACAGTAGCGGATGAACAGTGACGTTTTTTTTTTTTTTTTTTTTTTGTAAAACAAGGCACAACGGACAGTTTTGGACTCGACTTCAACAACAAGACAATGACCAGAATTTCTTGACAACAAAAGCATGAAACGGCACAACAAAGCAACAATGCTAACGAACAGATTTTTTTATTTATTTATTTTTTGAAACAAGGCAGCGGAAATAAAGAACTCTAAGACAAAACTACGGATATAACGGAAGATACCTCTACCAAAGCTCTGAAGCCAACTGATATGTTCCTCGATCAACACGTTTCGAGACACGTAGCACGTTTGCCCAAGGATCTAGCGAGGATGTCCAACGCTTGGAGTTGCGGGGTCTAAAACCAAACGGACGACACGATTTGATTCAAGACGGTAGACGACACTCCGATGAAGGTGAATACTCCAGGGGAATAGGTCGGTAGAACAATCTAGGACAGGACGCAAGACTGCTCAAAACCCTTGCCAAAGCAAGTAAAGGGGTCGAATCTCTCTCTCAAGAAGAATCGAAAATATGCAAATCTTTATTGATAAAACGTCCACCCTAAAACCTTACAAAGCAAGCCTATTTATAGGCTAAAGTGACTGAAACCCTAAAGGGACTAGGAAAGGAAAAAGTCGGCCCATGGTCTTGGGACAAGATGGGCCGGCCCATGCTCTTACTTAAACACTAATCAATTGCTAAATAACTACTAAGGCCTAAGGCCCTATTCGGCCAACTCATTTGGAGGCCCACTTGACTCTTCATGGGCTTGGGTCATGGTGTAGATAACTCGATTAAAATCCTTCAAGCCTTCAATAACTCTATGGACTCCATGTTGGTTTTGGACAATTCGAACAAGGGCTTGGAGGGATTCTTTGAAGAGCTTGGCTCGTGCACGTGTGACTGGGCCCAATGGAACTAGGACTGGGTCATTACTTGGGCTAAGGTCCGTGCACACATCATGACCTCTCCAAAGAATCCGCATTGGGCATCACAATTAATGTGATTGGCACCACTCAAGTTTTGAAGAGAAATTTTGCCCCCCGATGCCCCCCTAGGTCTAGGGTTTGCATTCATATAGTACATCAAAATGTGATAAATCTTTTGGTTAAAAATAAGAAAATCCTTGACTAAATCGCGCAACTAGCCTTGGCTAGGTCGAAGGGGTGCCTTGGATTTGTATCCTTGCTTTCCCCTTCGGCAAATGTGACTCCCGAACCTTTTTCGTTGGTTTACGTGGACAATGAGTCGTTTAAAAGGGGTTTTTCCTACTTTTTCCTTTAAAAAATTCATTTTTAGGTGATTTGGTACACCTTAACTCTATACCAAGTGGCAACTCCGATTTTTATTTCAAAAACCCTTTTTAAACTATATTTTGGGTCAAATCGTCGCATTTTCAAGTCCCATTTAGACCCATATTTTTCATTTTCTTTTTAAATCAAAAATTCACTTTTTAACCATTCTAATTTATTTATTTTTCTTATGAAAAATGGGGCGCGACAGGAACAACTCCTCCTTCTTCCCTCTTTCTTCCCTCAACAAGAATGGATGTAACCCATCTCGTTTAAATCTGAGCCAGCATATACAGATTTAGATAAAAGTCATAGTAGCTAGTAATAGAATATTGTCAACCCCAAAGATCTAATGCTACCTGCACAACTAGTAAACTTAAACGAGGAAACTCGTTATGGTTCATAACATCTTCTTATTTTGAGTAGTAGTAAAATAAAAGCTCGCTCGAGGAAAAGGCTTTATTTTTTTTTTAAGTCTCAAGAAGATTAGTGTCATTAGCTCTCCAACCCAGCGCCCCTATTTAGCATTTCCTTGTACCTTAAAATCGAATCCAACCTTTGCAGTTTCAAATGCTATCTGAAATGATTTATGAAGGCATCCACTTTCTTGTCCACATGTTCCTCCTCCCCAAACGTCAACGTTTCAGTTTCACTCGAAGACCTCCCATCTCTCTCCCTCATCGTCGCCGGCCGCCGCCGATCTACCTTCTCCCGGTCCTCCAATACTGCCGCCGCCTATCTACCTCCTTCTTCATCCTTCTAGCAGGGCTACCATTTGCCCTCGGAGCCTCCACTTGCGTCTCCAACTTGCTCTTCATCATGTAACCATCATGATGATGACTCTCCAGCAAAGCTTCTTCCTCCGCAATGTTTTTTTGCTCTTGCTCTTCACGTGGGTCGGATTTCTGGGTCACGGCGTGAAATGGGTCGGGCTGCTCGGAGACGTAGGAAAAGAAGTTAAAGGACTTGACCCGATCGAGAAATGAGGGGGCTCGGACGAGCTGATTCTGGTTGGGAGGTGAGTTGGCGGCGGGGTCTGGTTTGTTGTGGGATTTTAGGCGTGGGTTAGGTTAGGTTAGATGGAGGGAAGAAAAAGGAATTGTTCCTTTTTGCTTAGAAGATGCGTACAAAAATGCCCTTTGAAAAAGCACACTGGCATTCGTGTGAATTGGCCTTCCGGTTGCAAAACCGGAAAAACTGGCTAAAAGGGTCACGGGTGCCCAATTTTACAAGTTCGAGGGCTTAAAGTCAGCAAAAAAATAGATGAGGGGTTTATTTTTATCTAGACAAAGAGTTCAAGGACCAATTGGATAATTTGCCCTTTATTTTTATATAAACGTGGTATAATAAAAGACTAAGTGGATGTGATTGTGTAATGGTTACTATGTTAGTCTTGTGTAGCAAAGGTCTCGAGTTCAATTCTTGTTAGCCACATTTTGCAAAACTTATAAACTTAAAAAAAATATTGAGGGAAACTAAAAAATCGGAAATTAGCGGTTCAACCCGGTTTATCGGGTTTGACAGTTTTGACCGGTCTTGACCAGTTCTTGGACAATTTCTACTGTAGCATAGAATTGGACCGGCGTCATGACCGGTTTGCGGTTTAATCGGTCGAACCAGCCGATCCGGTTCGGTTCTTAAAACACTGAACCAAACCAAACCAAACCTACCAAGGGCAAAGAGTGTAGCAAGAATTACGGACACGGACCTCTCTACCAAATATATGTTTGATAACATAAAAAAGGAATAATTGTGGAAACCTCCCCTGAGGTTTCTAACACTTGCACTGACCTTCCTTGTAGTTTGAAAAATTGCATTGACCTCCCCTGAACTTACTAATTCTTTGCAAATTCAGTCCAAACGATTAAAATATTGTGTTAGGGAGTGAAATTAGAATTTTGTACCAGATTTGCCCTTTATGCTACATTCCAATGAATGACAAAGTACTACAAATCAATTAACAATTAATAAACTTTAAGGGGTGTAGTTTATGGGCAAATACGCATTACCCATTTAAAGTACCAGGTCTTTATGGATATTTACATTTAATTTATGATAAATATATCAATGTTTGTAAGTAAAATTCAAAAAGTGTTACAGTAATATTCTTACAAAAAGAAAATTGGTAGGTTATCTATTTAATATAAATTAAATATTTTTTAAGAAATGGCCCATAAAGTATTAATTCTTTATGATTTTCATCCATTAAATGAATAAAGTATTGGCTCTTTATGGGCATTGTATTCTGAATTATTTAATTTATATTAAATACATAAATGTTTATAACTAAAATTGAAAAAGTGTTACATTAATATTTTTACGAAAGGGAAACTGGTAGGTTTTGTATTTAACAAAAATTAAATATTTTAAAGTAAATACAAATCTTTGTACTCTCAAATATTAGTAAGTTCAGGGGAGGTCAGAGCAATTTTTCAAACCACATGGGAGGTCAATGCAAATGTCAGAAACCTCAGGGGAGGTTTCTGCAATTATCCCCATAAAAAAAGTGCTTAAAAAGGTGGTGAAAGTGAACTTTTCCGTACATTCAAATATTTTGGGTATTCCATAAATAAAAATTCGTCTGTTAAACTTGTGTGTATTTATTTTTAATATAAGAATTTAAATGCTTAATTCTAACAAGAATCAACAGATTTATTTCAACTACCTTATCTTATCTACAAAATTTACCTTTATTTGTTATTTACGTTCAAATTCCTTATCTATAACTACCTGATATTCTCTATTCAACATGTGAGAACCCTCACTTTAAAATATAATTTCCCTAAACTACATGACTTGTCCTAAAATTTAAACCATTCATTATATGCCCTAGCATTGTATTTTACATGTGTTACAACAATTCCCTTGTATTGACCCTCATTTTAAAACACAATTTTTTTTTATTTACATGCCTTATTCTAAGACTTAGACCACTTATAACATGACATTGCATCATATTCCCTATGTGTTATAACATTTCCTATGCATTACATTTCATTTCCTTTTATTTGAATTAAAACAATTTCTTGAGTTGGTTTTAAATATTTCACCACTTACATTTTTTTTAATATAAGAATTTAAATGCTTAATTCTAACAAGAATCAATAGATTTATTTCAACTACCTTATCTTATCTACGAAATTTACCTTTATTTGTTATTTACGTTCAAATTCCTTATCTATAACTACCTGATATTCTCTATTCAACATGTGAGAACCCTCACTTTAAAATATAATTTCCCTAAACTACATGACTTGTCCTAAAATTTAAACCATTCATTATATGCCCTAGCATTGTATTTTACATGTGTTACAACAATTCCCTTGTATTGACCCTCATTTTAAAACACAATTTTTTTTTATTTACATGCCTTATTCTAAGACTTAGACCACTTATAACATGACATTGCATTATATTCCCTATGTGTTATAACATTTCCTATGCATTACATTTCATTTCCTTTTATTTGAATTAAAACAATTTCTTGAGTTGGTTTTAAATATTTCACCACTTACATTTTTGCCAAATGGCTTTTATTTGTGGTAGAGACTTTATATGAGAGATTAGAGGTGTTAAATAGGTATTGGTACATTTGGAATGGTTAAAACATCATTAGTCAAAGAATTAAGAGAAGTTGTTGTGGACAAGAAAGGGCTATTTGGCAAAACCCTAGCCAAGTATTTTGTTTGACCAAAGGTTAGAAGACAATTTAAACTAAGGTTAGCCTTTTCTTTCCTCATAGTGGCCGAACTCCTTGAGGCTTGTCAAGGAAGTGAGAGAACTCCATATTCTTGCATTCTAACCCTAGTTGATCAAGAGCAAAAATCAAAAGAGAAAGATCTTGAGTTAGTGAGAAACTTTCCTCCAACCCTAGTGCTTGATTCAAGCTTGGAGATTTCCTTTTGGTGGATTGATTTGGTGGTTCAAGCTCATTACAAGAGAGGTAAATAATCTTTAGATGAGAGTTTTATGATGATTTATCATGAACTTTCAGTTTTAATGGCAAACTACAAGATGTTTTGGTTGAGATTTGGGGTTAATCTCTTGAATGAAACAAGTAGTATTTGAGTTAGTTAGTATGCCTACTAAGTGTTTGATGAAATGTTTGGACTTTGCTCATGTTTGTTTATGAGGTATTAACATGTTTTAAACCTCTTTAGAGTTAGATCTACCACTTGATATGTTATTTAAATGAAAATCATGGGAGGGTGAAGGTTGAGTGAATATGTGAAAGTGTGAACTGTTCTTCTTTGCCTTGGCTGACCGGTTCTTGAAGGAAGGGTTTCTCCTTGATTTTTGTGGTTTTATTGTACCCTAATCAAGCCTAAAAAACATGGCAAGACATAGGTTAAGCTCATGTGTGAGTTGGAATAAAATTTGAGCAAGTAAAGTGGTGGTTTGGTCTATAGTGGACTGGTTTGGTTTTTCTTGATGACTAGACTAATATTGTTATTCTTAATCAAGTTTACGTGTTACATTTTGAACACCAATGGCCCTAGGTGACTTGACTCCCTGTAAATGAACATTTGAGGACTGATTTGGAAAAATTTGAACCAAAAGAAATGAAGATAGCACCAAGAACTCATGTAGTTTTTGTGACGCCCCCACTTCTCCCTAAGGCGAACCAAAGGGTATCTGCGGGACACCTGTCCAACTCTCGCCAGGACTCAAGTAATTTACGTTCAAGCTTATAGCGGTACTAGACGTCATAACCAAATAATATAAATGCAATTTGTGCGGAAGCGTTCAAGCTTAACAATATTTAACAATTATCCAATCCATACATCGGGTTTCCATAATACAACCCAAAATACACCATAGTTACAAGTTCTAGTAAAAAGAATTGGAACCCTGTTACAAAAGTCCCCAAAAGTACATAAAAGGAAGTTCCCTCCGAGTCTCATTCCAAGCCCAATCCTGTTAAGGAAAACAAATCTACAGGGTGAGCAAAATGCTCGTGAGGCCAAGAACACACAGGCAAGCATATTGTTGAAATAACAATCCCAATTTACAAGCCAAGCAATAATAATTCAATAATTAACAATTTACTGGAAAGATAAACAGAAACAACTCAAGGATACTGGAGCTCTCAAGAGATATATTCCGCTTGCACGATCAATAACTTCCACGAATTGACACTCCATCAATCGGGTAAATTTAGTCCGTAGAACTCCACTTAACCTGTCCCCTTTCACCTTACATACCCCTGTATCGGGCCCGCCTGTCATTTGTTTGTGGCGATACTATTCGAGTATGTCAAGCAAGACCTCTCAATAGGTCAAGCTTCTTTATCTCATGGCTCACCAAGATTCCCGACCAAACCCATGCAGGCTCGAGTCCAAGGTCGGCCAATGAGGTTTGGGCGTACCCATGTGCATTTGTGTGTCGAGGAGATTCACTCCAATGACGTATGCAGCCATAGCATACCATATCATGTATCAAGCATTGATATATACAAGCAATCGATGTATTCAAGCAATCGATATATTCAGGCAATTTGAGCACGAGTTAAATCATTTCGAATGAGAACGAGTGCGATAAAGTACACACTCGACTCCATTTTCCAAAATCTCAAGTCATCAATAACAAGTAAACGTACATTGAGTTCACAATAGTTCAAGTAACATGTACTTGACACTCACCCAATAGCAAGAAGAAATGGCACTCAAAGTTCAAGCATCCACCGAGGAATCCTCTTGAAGTTCCTCTTGTGTGCCTGAACAATTTAACAATAGACTATCACTGATAATCCCCAAGCGATGAGGAAGGTTGTACACTAGTACGGTCTAGAAAATATCTTAAAAATCGAGATTGGGTTCCCTTTTAAAATCGAGACTCAAAAGAGTTACAAAATTGAAGTAAAAACGGCTTATTATCCTTAAAATCATTGGACGGGAACAAGTACGTGCGAATAGATTTCAAAACGAACGACCGAAATCGGAAGAGGGCTGGCCACGTCACAATCCGGCCGGATTGGAGGCAGTGACCAAGCCTCTATTTTTTTCAATTTCCATCACCAATCTGGCCGACTATCCGGCCAAGAACTGGCCAGATTCAAGGCCGAATTCTAGTGAATAGTTTCGCGCGCGGATTTCCTTTCAAATGGTCACAATTTTTTATTTTTGGTGCAATCTTTGAAAAATCATAACTTACTCCCTGGTTGTCCAAAATTAGAAAATTTGGTACCGTTTGAAACATCTTTCAAAGTACTAAAAGTTCTTGGAAGACACCTTTCCATGAATCTAAGTGGAAGGCATTCAAATTTTGGCTTGAATTTGATAACTTGAGTTATCAAGACAGTTTTAAGTTGGTTTTTGGCCAATTTTGAAAATTCGGCAAAATTCACTCAATTTGAACCAGCCTTTGCAATTTGGAACTGTATTAGAGTTGCAATCCATGTTTAGATAAAAATAAATGGAACGAGAATTGACTTTTTGAGCACCAAGATATGGTGACCCAAAGTTACCAAAATTTTCTTGTTAAACAAGGGTTTCCCAAACTCAAATCATGAACTTTGGAAATCTAGTTGAACAACGAAACGAACTCGGAATAGCACCAAATTTGGTATGATTATTATACCATATAAGGGATATTCCTCTACCAAATTTCATGGATAAATAAGCACGGAAAGTCACTTAACAAAATCACTCAAGTTCCCAAAATTTCAAGGCAAAGCTGCCTTGTGCATGGAAATTTCTTTTTCTAAACTTGTGACCAAGGAAAATGCCTAAAGCATGTCCCATTTAGGATAATCAAATATAGTAAGGGTTCAAGACATATTTGATAGGTAAGTTACACCAAGAATTTCGAGTACAAGTCCCAAACCAAGATTAGTCAATGATTAGTCCAAAGTAAAGGATTCCATTACTGAGTCAGTCCAAAATTTTGGCCACAACTCCCTCAATTTATCTCGGAATTGAGCATGGTTGATGGTGTTGAAAACTAGATTCATAGGGCTATATTTTCTCAGAGAAACTGTTTTCAAAATCTGTCCATACCCAGCTCATTCATGAGCATCAAGTTACAGCTCATGTGCTGCCTTCCATGAAACAATGAAACAGGACAGCAATTTTCAAATGAGTGTTTTGGCTCATTCAGATGGAACCAGAACGTGCATTTTATACCGTTGGAAAGCTGGGAATGTCTAATTTCCAGTGCCACAAACGGCACTCGATTTTGACATTGGAGTAAAAAGATATAGCCGAAACAAAAACACTGCCTAGGTGAATACGAGAATAGTTTCCAGATTTCTAAGCTTTCGTAAATCCAATATTTGGGTAACCAAATCAAGTTATTTTTCAATGAAACATTTTACACACTCAATATAACATGTAAACAATATAAGAAAGCCATTAGAACCTCAAAATTTTGCACCCAAATGCTCGAACAAAGCAGGGGTAAAATGGTCACTTTTGGTCATTGCACCATCCTTGAGTTTCTATCAACAACCCAACATTAATCCACTATTTTAAGCACTAAATAAATATTATTACCATCAAAACATCACAAATCAGTCCACATATCCAAGGTGGGAGTTCATAGAGCCCACACAACCAAATTTTCCTCAAAATAATGCTACCCACTAACATGCATGAGTATATATGAGCACTAGAACTTCCATAAATCAAGTTTTCAAGGTTTGATCGTTACCTACTTCACTTGGTGTGCAAAACAGAAATTTTCGGTCCCTCCTTGCTCCAAGAAAACCGTGAAAAGCTCCTCCTTTTTTTAGCTAGATACAATCTCCAAGTGTTCAACTAGATGTAGTTCAATTTTGGTTTGATTTGGTTGATGATTTGTGCAAGATTTGGAGATGGAAAATTGAAGAGCTCTTGGGCTATTTTTGCAGCTTGATGGCCGGCCAAGAGAGACTAGGAGAGAGAGTGTATTGATCAAATGAAGCTTCCTTGAGAAGCTTTAATGTGTGGCCCAAGTTGGTGCAAAAGTCAACTCTCCTTCGCGCGTGTACGCGCGCGTTTTATGTTCGATTCCTCTCGAGTTTATTTCACTAGTGCACTACACCTCCAATACACTTATATTCATGTAAATATTATTCACTCTTAATTGTCCCAAAATGAGGATCTAAAGTCTCTCAATTAAATCGCGCATGTGAAAACGCGTATTTCCAAATTAAACGCGATAAAGCGAAACTTCCAAGAATTTCTTATAACGATAGTACTAATAACTATCACTTGAGTACTTAACATAAAATTACCTATTTTAGGACCATTGTATAAGTCTCCTATTTTTCAAACTTGTTATACTCTCAATCGATTAAAATTTCCAAACACGTTTTCACTATTTTCACTAAACGAGCTTCTAAAAATTAATTTTTGAAACAAGTCACTTTAAAAATATAATGAAACTATAACTCCATGTATTTAGGTGTAATAAGGTTAGAAAATATTATTTGGGGCAAATATCCAAACAAATAATTGAATGAGCCAAAAATAGGGGTTTGAAATAAGAATTTTACGAGTCCTCACAGTTTTGCTTGAGGTTAGGGCTGATCCAAAGTTGAAAAATCAGCCGACTTGTCTAAGCTACTGGTACTCATAGGAGACGATCTAGAGTGTGAATTTGGTACCGTTGGAAAGCGCTTCGAGTCTAGTTTCCAACGCCGCTGACGGCACCTAATTCCGACCTTCCTACAGTGAGATATAGCCGTTTTCCCAAAACTGCGCGGGCGCGACTGTTTTACCCGTGAAGAACCTTTTGAGCTTGAATGAAAATTTTCTTTTGTCAAACTTTCATGCACCTACCAAACTTGTTCTCTCATGAACTTTCACTGTAATTTGGACCTCATTTGCATGATGAATTTAGTAGTTTTACCTACTTACTTGGTCACTTAATGAGCCTACAATTGAGTGGAAAATGAACCTAATTTGTTACCAATTTCACTCGTTGCCCTAGGATTGGGAAACGATGGTGGTCATAACCGAGACACTTGATGTAACCTACTACCTACTATGTGAAATATCTGAATATCTGAAATACTTGATTTATGACTATTAGAGCCAAATACTGTTTTGATAAAATGGAGGCGAGTGTGTACTTTATCGCACTCGACTTCCCTTGTTTTTCACTGAAGCTCTATATACTGTTTTTATGAGATATGATATCTCTATATATGACTGTGTTTGAATTATTTGGGTGATATCCCATCAACTACTGCTACTGTTTGGGTACCCAACCTCATAGGTGAGTCGGTCGTATCCAGCCACCAAGGGTTTGGTCAAGAAGGCCGACAAACCTTGGGGACTGTTTACTAATCACTAGAAATCGGTATACTCGAGTATTACCAAACTACTATTTGTGGCGTGCAGGCCCGGTAGGGGGTTGATTGGTGGACGGAGATTGCTGAAAGCGGTGTTCTACGGACTTACATTCTGTGAATACAAACGTTGACGGAGAGTCAACGGATCCAGTTATGATCAATCTCAAATGGATTTGGCTTTTGGAAGCCACCCGTATCCTTGAATTGAACTGTGATTAAACTGTTATCCTATTATACGGTATTTATTTGACTATTTCGGTGCCCTTATTTGGCTATGTGCTTACTTGTTTTACTTGGAACCTCACTGGGTTTTAGCTCACCCCATTCCCTTTGTTTTCCTTAACAGATCGGGGATGGATTCGATCAAGAGCTTTCTTAGTTTTATTTTGTTTTGAACTTGTATTTTGAGATTGTAACCTTTTGTTTAAGAAGACCTTACTTTTGACTTCTGTAAGTTTGAACCTATAAGTTCGACTTATGTTATGTAAGTTATGTGTGGAATGGTAAGTTGACATTTAGCTATAGGTATACTAAGCTTTTGGATTGTTGGTGTAGTGATTGTGTTTAATTGGGGTTACACTCCCATGCTTGGAAGATATCTCACCCGCTTCATTTGAGTTATTAGTACTTTGATCGACTGAGCTCCGGTGAGAGTTGGGCAGGCAGTCCACTGATACCCTAGGGTTCGCCCTAGGGAGAGGTGGGGCTGTTACACAACACCCATTTCCAATTAAACAACCTGATATTTTTTATTCAAAATCCTCTTCTAATTAAACAATTTAGCTTATTAAGCATTCAGTTATGAATATTTATCAAATAATATAAATAGATTCAGACATTCATATATTTCTTCTCAGTATTTAAAATACAACAAATTAATTGTTTCAGTATTCAAATTTCAGAATTCGAATTTTAGAATTCAAATTAAATTTTATCAAAGAGAACCTAAGTAACTACAGTAGTATTAACTTATTTTGAGTGTGTCTGGATAGTAGATTATTTGGAATATTATATGATTTGGATTATTGGTTTTTTCTGATTCATTTTACTACTAGTTTTGGTTTGTTAAAGTAGGAGTTTAGATTAAAAAAAACAGCATTAGATTTCTTCTTACGCACCAATTACAACTATCTCTAATACCTTTAGGGTTTGTCACGGACCAAATGAGATGGGGTAACTCATTCTCGGATTATTAATCATGGGTTGAGTTATCATCGGATAAATAATCCAAGTTATTTAGTATTTGGTTAATTCTGGGTTAGATAGGATATATTGAAAAATAATCTATTCTATGTTTGGTTGGAAATTGAATGAAGTAGAATTACTATTTTAATGACCAAAGCACCCTTTATTTTGTAGATTCTTTTTAATAAAATATTAATTTAATAAAAATTTAATATTTATAACTTTTATTAAAATAGAGTAGTTTGAAACTTTAGAATTATAAAATAAATCAAGGGTTTTGATACATAAAAATTGGCATTCACTCAAACTCAGCCCCTTTTGGGCCTTAAAAATAGATTTTGACCAAGTTTTTGAACCTAGATTTGAAATTCAATTAAATTACAGGCAGAGTTTTGGCTAAGTTAGGGTTAAATTGCTTAAAACCTAACCCATTTGAGAGTTTTAAATGAGCCGAACTCAAACTAATATAGAAGGCTTTTCTTTGGATCGAGTTTGAACTTATTGAAATCGTCATTCACAAAACCCAATTGATAATGTTATATATTTATATAGAATTTGATTTAGAAAATAAGGTTAGTAAGGGTAATTTAGTCCAAAGGCAATATAGTCCTTCTATTATGTTAGTGTGGCAAATTAGTCAAAAAATTAAAATTAATTAATAGGCATAAATTAGTCAAAACTTTTAAATAATGAATTAGGGGCAAATTAGTCAAAAATTTTAATATAATTAGTAGGGGCTAATTACTCTGTTTATTATCATATTATTATGTGAGAGTATAGTTATATAATAATCAGTATGAATTTGAATCATTCATGAGGGTAAATTATTCCAAATATTGCTATATTAATAGTAGGGACAAATTAATCAAAAAATTTTAAAATTAATTAGTAGAGGCAAATTAGTCCATTCATATTATATTATCGCGTGGAAATAGGGTTATATAATTATAAGAGTATAATTTTGTATTTTTTGTAAGGATAAATTAGTTTAAAATTTATCATCCAATCTGTTAGTTATTTCGGGATGACTAATACCACCTTTCCGATGGGATTATTTTATCCCGTGAACAAAAGATTAATTTGGTTGGGTAGGATGCATCATCTCATGTATAAAATGCAACCAAACATGAGATGAAAAGAATAATTAGTTCAATCCTGTGTCATCCCAATGAACCAAACGACTTTTAGAGTATAACAACAACAATAATAATTGATTGGATAAAAATGCACACAAATCCTTTCCTAGGTATAGATGCAATAATAAGAAATATTATTGTAATTTTAAAAACTTGTTTAAGGTTGACTCATGGTTTGTTGGGTTGTGGCGGAAGAGATTAAGAAAGACTACTTACATAGGTAGAGGATTTGGAGAGTGGAAAGGACCAAGGAGTTCACACACAATACTCATAGTAATATGCTTGGCTCAAGAGACGTTTTAAAGCTTCAAGATGGGATATAAATAATGGGGAATGGGAAAGAAAATTGTCAGGTGCATACATATATGTATTGTTTTCTTTTCTTTTCTTTTCTTTTTGAAGGATTTCTTTTCTTTTCTTATTGTCACTAGCTCAACTAATTACTTCTAGTACTGCATACTACTACTATTTTTTTTCTTTTTTTGGAAGGAAAGAAAAGCCATGCTCTTTCATTCAACTTAGATCAGCAATAGCAACGTTGATAACATCCTTGGGGAAGTTTACAAAACAAACTCTACTTCCCTCAAGAGAAGCGACAACAATGATGACATTTTAGACAATAAATGTGCAATACATTGTTTGATCTTAGATATCCCTCTTGCCTGGCTGTTCCTTCTAAGCTGTGATTACTAAAAACTGACAAGTCGGCAATGGATATCAATTAGTGGTCTGGGAGACCACCACTAGTCCTAAATGCTCCACACCAATACTCAATTACATTTTATTATTGTGCATTTTATTTTGCCTTTTTACTAGAGTATTATCACAAAACATTTTCGCTAAATGTGTAATTTTATGATACCATTTTGTAGGTGTTGAAAAAACTATTAGTATAAATTATATCTTATTAAAGACATGTGTTTTTTACCATTTAATTTATGAACCAAATCTAACCTCTTAACTTTTCTTTTTAAATTCATTCTAATTATACAAAGCTTTTATGTCATCTTGTCCCTTTTTTATCTTTTGGGCCTGTGTCTAATTCTACTCCATAAACCAATAATACGATTCTGTAAAATGGAATAAGCCAACACAGTAATTCGTGTCCAACCAAATAAGGGGAGGGTCTTGGAAATGTTTTACAGGCTACCAGGCATTTATACTCAGGCATTGCACGATAGTAGAAGATTTATGTCCACTCATCTCTATAGAAATTGTATATAATAACGGTACACTTTTTCTTTGAGGGCGAATTATATAGGTTGTTGCAAATATCAGTTGTTGGATAAAATGGAGGACAAATAGTTGGTGTTAAATGTTATTTTGCGTATCTAATTATGCATGAATATATGCAATAAAAGTCAGTAATTAGTAATATATAATAGTGAAATATGAAAATTAGACTTTTTATTCCAAAAAATTATAATGGATAAAAACATAAATCTACCTAGCCGACAAAAAGAGCAGCAATCTAATAACTACTACTTTACAATTCGTACAGAGCAAAGGACGAAAAATTCACCATATGTGATGATGGACCCACAGGTGATCAAGCTTCTCAAGAAACAAAGGTTCGAAGTTTGAGTGGTCTGATGACGAGAGCTCGTGCTAAGGAATTTAGAGAGTCATTCCAAGTCTTAGTTCGAGATGTACAAGATCAAGTTGGTGATATAAGAGTCATCCAAGAAGTTGATCAAGATGAAACAACACTTTACACACTTATTCAAGTCATTGATACAAGTGAAGGTGGTGAAGTGCAATCGAGTTCAAGCCCTTATTGAAGATCCGAAGCTATTTTATATTTAATTCTTCTTGTCGTTTGTTTAGTTAATTTCCAACAATGATTGTTAGTTCATTAGAGTTAGTTTTGAGTTATTTTAAGTCGTTTGTTCGAAGGAATAAAAGGCTAAGGTTGTATGACCCTAGTTGAGCCGAATTAGGGTTTAGGAAAATAGTTAATTGCTTCCATGTTTGATTAGGATTTTTGAGTCTTGTAAAGGCTATATATAGGCCTTAGTCCCAACGTTATTTTCATGATTAACAGAGTGAGAATTTTCCAGCAAACACTTGTGTGTTTAGCAACTCTCTTATCCAAGAGTCCAACTTGAATACTTGAGAGAATTCTTGAGTGTTCATCGACTTATCAACCAATAACCACAATCAGTTGTGGCGCCTTCTACCAACAACCTTGGTTCACTAGCTCTGTTAACTTGTGGGTCACGATTAAGTTCAAGGTTCATAATTTCACGGGTTAGAAGGGTCAAGAGTTTCTGTAACTCCAACTTGATTTTTCATCTAGATCTGGGGTTTTGTGGGATACGAGTTCATGCCATTCTTGGTAGGTTCATATTAGCTGGGCATTAGAGTTAGTTGACAGTATCAAGTATATCATTTCTTTTGTATCTTTTCATCATAAGTTTTCTTGTTTCCAAATCTATTCATTTGTGCTTTAAACCTGTTTGTGTTCCTTGTGTTGTGTCGCTAGGGTTTGTAGTCATACCTTGTTATCTGTGTTTTGTTCCCTTGTTGTCTGCTTCTTAATTCTTGTTTAAGTCGTTGTTTTGATCTTGATTTGTGTCTTGTTATCTTGTCTTGGAATCTTGGGTCATCTAGAGTAAAAAAAAAAAACTCTGGTCGTTAGTTTTGTTGTTGAATCCGTGGCTATCCTTGTGTTTTGAGCCAATCCGTGGCTAGTTTCTCTTGTTTTCTTGGAAGTGCTTGAAGTTCTTGAATTTCTTGGCAAAAATTTTGAATTTTTTGGGTTACAAAGTTGGGTTTCTTGAAAATTTTGAAACAAAAGTTTCCAAATCTTGAACCTAATTGAAACCCTAGTCATCCTCTTGAACTTGAGAACTTGCAGCTATTGTGTTTTGATTCAGCGTGCTTGAACAAAAAAAATGGAAAAGAAAGAATCTGATCCGTGAAGAAAAAAAAGAAAAAAAGGAAAGAAAAGGAAACGGATCAAAGTCATAAGAAGTAGCTCGCAATTTGGAAACCTAAGTTGACTTGGATTGTTGCAAAATTCGGTCACGCAATCCTTTTACAACCTGGCTTTTGTTAAGCCGCTTGAACGCACACTTAGGAAAGCTCTTGAAACAATATTTTTCTTTCCAAAAGTGAGCCCAAGAATTAATCAAACAAAGTTTCAAAATTCCGCTCACGAACGTCGGGTAGAGTCTCCATCTAAGGCTTCTAAATTTCTGCCGCATCATGTCTTGTTGTTCCAGTTTTAATTCTGTTTTGTCCAGCCACAATTAATCTACTTTTGAGTCTTATTTTCAGTTTATAGTTGAGACTTGTGAGTACAACACAAGTCCAAAGTAGTCTCGGACTTTAAGAGTCACTAGTTTCCTAAATTGAGTCTTCCTTGTCTAGGTTGAACACTTTCCTATTCTTGTGTCACTCTTGTTCGAGTCAAATCAGATTTTTTATCCTTGATTTCTAGAACTAATTTACGTGTCTGAGTCAAAAGCTGGTTGAAAAATTGAGCCCAAACACCATCAAATCTGTACAGGTTTCGCCAAACCTGGAAATTTTTAGCGAACTTCTACACCTTTAAGTCATTAAAATCTGCCCATATCCATGTCCATCTTAACTCAACTGAACCAAATCTTATTTACATCACTTCCTTGTGATGGCCATAATTCATTGAACTACTTGAGAAATTTTTGATTTCTTCAAGTGAAGAGATCAACGACTTAGAGAGTTACTTGGGGAGATCATTAGAGTGTTTCAAACATTTGAATGATACACGAGAGCGAGTGAAAACATGTAAGGGAGTGAGTGAGGTTATTTATTTTCTATTAACCTTTCTTTGTAGATAAACATGGGTATGAGTGAAGATGAACACATTCAAAAGGCCGATCCTACACTAAAGTTAGAGGCCATGTTGAATGAATTTTACAAGAAAATCAATATCACAGTTGAATCTTTACATGATCGAGTTGACAAACTCGAAAATGTGCAAAGTTCAACAAAACATAGCTGAGGGAAAAATCCTATCAAGGAGTCTGAGGAGAGCTCCAATGAAGACGATCCTCAGAGCTCCAATGAAGACGAATCCGAAGGAATATCTGGCTTTGAGAAGTATGGTAGACGGCTCAAGGGAGAAAAGTGACGACGTAAGTGGAATGAAGAAGCAATTAAAGAAATTAAGCTCAAGATTCCCTCGTTCCAAAGTAAATCAGATCTCGAAACTTATTTAGAGTGGGAACGGAAGATCGAAATGATCTTCAAGTGCAACCATTACACCTAGAGCCAAAAGCTAAAACTTGTAGCAATTGAGTTCACTGATTATGCTACAATATGGTGGGATCAATTTCGCACTAGCCGAAGGAGGAATGATGATCGTCCCGTGAGAACTTGGGATGAATTGAAAAAGTTGATAAGAAAGTGGTTTGTTCCTGGCTACTACCATCGAGATTTGTACCACAAATTGCAAACTCTCGTTCAAGGAAGTATGTCTGTTGAGGACTACTTCAAGGAGATGGAGATGGCTATGATGAGAGCTAATGTGCAAGAAGACTTGAAGGCAACAATAACGAGATTTTTGAGAGAATTGAAGCCTAAAATTGCTAATGTTGTTGAGTTCCAACATAACCTCGACATGAATGAGTTGCTCGACAAAGCTGTCAAAGTAGAACGGCGACTCAAGATGAGGGGTAGTACTCATACAAACTCCACTTTCCAAGCTGAAATTTGGAGAAATTCTCAACCCAAGAGGGAGGAGAAGCTCACGATTGCATCAACTCCATCAAAGTCGAAAGGAGCTGTGGCAAATCTGGTCCAAAAAGGTGATCATAAAGCTGCCAAAGAGACCTCCAAACCAAGAAACTGAGACACTAAGTGTTTTAAGTGTCAAGGGTTTTGGACACATCGCGTCTCAGTGCCCGTATCAACAGACTATGTTGGTGTTACCAAATGGAGAAGTCATAATCAATGAAAAAGATGAATATAAAGGAATGCCACCTCTTATTGAGAAGGATGATGAAGAGGAGATCGAGAAGTAGCCATCACATAGCATGGTTGGATTAGTGGCACGGCGTGCACTAACTATTCAAGCTAGTCGAGAAAAACTCCAACTCGAGAATATTTTCTACACTCAATGCCACATCAAGGATAAGACATGCAGTTTGATGATTGATCCTGGAAGCTGTACCAATGTAGCAAGTGCATTGATGGTCGACAAATTAAACTTGCCTACAAGCAATCACTCGCATCCATACAAATTGCAATGGCTCAACAACAGCGGAGAGGTATGTGTTCGTAAAGAAGTACTTTTTCTTTTCGATTTGGTCATTATGAAGATGAAATTTTATGTGATGTTGTGCCTATGCAAGCTACTCATGTGATATTAGGTTGTCCATGACAATTTGATAGACAAGTCACACATGATGGTTTCACTAACAAGTATTCCTTTGTCTTTGATAATCGAAAGATAATACTTTCACCTCTAACTTCACAACAAATTCATGAAGATCAAACTAGGCTTCAAAGAAAATATGAACTTGAGTGTGATAAGAGGAAACAATTAAGAGATAAGAAAAAGGGAGAGGTTGAGAGCAACAATAAGGAAGAGGGGAAACTAAATTCGGCCATAGAAGCTAAAAAAGAAAGAAAACAAAGCATGTTCACCAAAACTAAACATGTGAAACGAGTTTTGTTAACTAATCAACCTCTTTTCTTACTTTGATGTAAACAGGTTATAGTAACTACTAACGAGTTTGATGTTTCCTTGCCTAGTAGTGTTGTTAATATCTTGCAGGAATAATAAGATGTATTTTCTGATGAAATTCCAAGTGGCTTGCCACCTTCACGAGGCATTGAGCACCAAATTAACCTCGTTTCTAGTGCATCATTACCAAACAAGCCACCTTATAAGACCAACTCCAAGAAAACTAAAGAGTTGCAACGTCAAGTTGAAGAACTCTTGAGTAAAGGTTCGATCCGGAAAAGTCTAAGTCCATGTGTGGTACTAGTCTTGCTCGTAACAAAGAAAGATGGAACTTGAAGGATAAGTTCTGACTGCAGAGCTATTAACGCTATCACGATTAAGTATCGCCATCCTATTTCTTGACTTGATGATATGCTTGATGAATTGTATGTTGCTATCATATTTACTAAAATTGATTTGAAAAGTTGATATCATCAAATAAGAATGAAAGAAGGAGATGAGTGGATAATTGCATTCCAGACAAAACATGGATTGTATAAATGGTTGGCTATACCATTTGGCTTAACTAATGCCCCTAGTACATTCATGAGATTAATGAATCATGTCTTGTGTCTCTTCTTAAGTAAATTTGTTGTTGTATATTTTAATGATATCTTAGTGTATAGCAAGAGTTTAGATGAACATGTTGAACACTTGCGAGTTGTGTTGGAAGTATTTCAAAAGGAAAGTCTCTGTACTAACCTTAAGAAGTGCACTTTTTGCACTAATCAAATTGTGTTCCTAGACTATGTTGTGAGTGTGTAAGGTATACATGTTGATCAAGACAAATCAAGATGATTGAAGAATGGTTGGTTCCTACCACTGTAAGCGAAGTAAGGAGCTTCCATAGCTTAACAAGCTTTTATAAGCGCTTTGTCAAGGACTTTAGCACTATCGTAGCACCTTTAACATCCATCATTAAGAAAAATGAGAAGTTCCAATGGGACGAAAAACAAGCTAAATCTTTTCAATTAGTTAAACACCAACTCACATATGCATCCGTACTTAGTTTACCTAATTTTGATAAGATTTTTGAAGTGGAGTGTGATGCTTCTAGTTTAGGTGTTGGGGTCGTGTTACTTCAAAAAAGCCAGCCCGTAGCATACTTCAATGAGAAGTTAAATGGAACTCAAGTCGCTCAAGCACTTGAAGTCTCAAAACAAGTTCAGCAAGTAACATGCTAGGTGGATAGCTTTCATTGATAGCTTTCCATTCATGATTAAGCACAAAGCTGGTAAGACGAACGTGGTTACTGATGCCTTGTCAAGAAAGTATACTTTAATCACTTCACTTGATGCCAAATTGTTAGGGTTTGAACTTATTAAAGAATTATATGAAACTAACCTTGATTTTGGATAAAGATTGTCGCAAGGGTTCTTGTTCTTTAAAGATAAGTTGTGTATACCAACTTGCTCCTTGCGTGATTTGTTGATCCGAAATGTTCATGGAGGTGGTCTTATGGGGCATTTTGAAATATCAAAAACTTTGTCTATACTTCAAAAGCATTTTTACTAGCCAAGGATGAAGCGAGACGTGGAATGAAGAGTACAAAGATGTGTTACTTGTCATCATGCTAAATCTAAGGTAAATCCTCATGGACTCTATACTCAATACCCATTCCTAGTGTTCTTTGGATAGATCAATCAATAGATTTTGTGCTTGGATTGTCTAGAACTAAGTATGGTCATAATTCAATAATCTATGTGGTAGTGGATCATTTTTCTAAAATGACACACTTTTTCCCATGTCATAAGACTGATGATTTAAAACATGTAACTGATCTGTTCTTCAGGAAAATTGTGCGTTTACATGGTTTGCCACATACTATTATTTCTGACAGAGATGTTAAGTTCCTCAATGATTTTTGGAAGACTTTATGGAGTAAATTTGGAACTAAACTCTTATGTTCTACTTCTAGTCATCCACAAATCTATGGACAAACTAAGATAGTCAATAGGACTCTATCTACTTTATTACGTGCAATTATTAAAAGAAATATTAAAACTTGGGAAGATTGCCTACCACATATTGAGTTTGCATATAACTGCACAGTTCATAGCACTACACAATACTCATCATTTGAACTAGTTTATGATTTTAACCCTCTCACACAATTAGATTTATCTCCTTTGCTTATGATGTGTGCACGGGTGGCGGGGCCTTGAAGGCTTGAAGGATGTTAATCAAGTTACCTACACATTGATCCAAGCCCACGAGGAGCCAAGTGATGGTTGTTAGTTTGGGCTCTAGCCCGCTAGTTAGTCGTTGTAATTTTTCCAATTAAAGGGAGTCAGCCAACTGTTGGGCCTTTTTTTTAGTCTTCAGTCGTCAAGTTATTGTTTGGATTAGTTACTAGTTGTAGGACTTGTTGAGTCATGGATTCGGCCCACCTTGTCCAAGGCCTGGCCGAACCTTTATTTCCTTTTTACTAGCATTAGGGTTTCGTTAGTTTGCCTATATAAAGACTTGCTTTGTAAGCATTAAGGGTAGACGTTTTATCAATAAAGTTTTGCATATTTTCGATTCTTCTTAATAAGAGAGATTCGAGCCTTGACTTGCTTTAGCAAGGGTGTTTGAGCAATCTCGTGCTTGTCCAAGATTGTTCTACCGACCTATCCACTAGAGTAGTCATCTCTGTTGAAGTCGTTGTTCTACTACCTTTAATCAAATCGTGCCGTCCGTTTGATTCTAAGTCCCGCAATCCAAGCGTTGGATAACTTCGCTAGATCCTTGGGCAAACGTGCTACGTGTCTCGAAACGTATTGATCGAGGACCGTATCAGTTGGCTTCAGAGCTTAGGTGGAGGTATCTTCCGTTATATCCGTAGTTTTTGCCTTTGCTTTCCTTGTTCCGCTGCCTTGTTTTACAAAAAAAAAAAAAAAATTTATGCGTTATCGTTGTTGTCCTTGCTGCGTCGTTTTCGTTGGAAAATTCTGTCTGCACCCTTGTTCTTGTGTTTCGTCAAAATTCTGTTTGGGTTAGTGTCTCATCGTTGTCAAGCATAATCTATTCGTTTGTGTTTTGTCCGCTGCCATGTTTAAAAAAAAAAACTGTTCACCGTTACTGTTCACGACTATTCACCGACACTGTTCATGTTACTGTTCATCCGACACAAAATCTGTTGGTGTGTTATCTCTTTTGTGTTTGTGTCTAGTTTGTCGATAATTTCTGTCCACAACTTGTTCTTGCGTTGGAGTCGTTGGTTGTGTCACCAATTCTGTCCGTTTGTGTGTCACGTCGTTGCTCGAAAATCTGTCTGAACTTGGTTGTGTCTTGCATATTCAATTCTGCCGTGCATGTTTCTTTGTTGTGTCAAATCTGTCCGGAATTTTGTTTGGTCTTCGTGAGTCCAATTTCTATCCATTCATCCGTAGTTGTTGTGACCCATCAGTCCGCAAGTTGTTTCGTGGTATTGAGTCGTTTGTTGCATCGAAAATTCTGGTCGTGGTGTTCCAACATTGCTACCAAATTCTGTCCAAGTCGTTAGTCATAGCCGAAGCAACAAGAAAACAAGAGGGCGACGGCTAGGGTTTCCTTGTGGCAGCTAGGGCTCCCTTTGTGCGGCTAGGGTTTCATTTTTGCGCTAGGATTTCTACTTGCGGGTAGGGTT
This sequence comes from Coffea eugenioides, assembly GCF_003713205.1. NCBI lineage: Eukaryota > Viridiplantae > Streptophyta > Magnoliopsida > Gentianales > Rubiaceae > Coffea > Coffea eugenioides. Next base: position 27,257,095 of record NC_040037.1, read on the forward strand.
TCATTTGCGCTAGGGTTTCTTTGTTTCAAATCTGTCCAAGTATTGCTTGCTTCATCCAAGTTGTTTACTAAATTTTCCAAAACTAACTTGTTTTTCAAAGTCAATTAGGAAACTAAGTAAAGCACTTGGATAACTTTTGTCTCACTTGGATACTCTCCTACATTCTCTCCTACATTTTAGGAACACTCTCCTACATTCTCTCCTACATTTTAGGAACACTCTCCTACATTTTCTCCTATATTTTAGGAAAACTCTCCTACATTCTCTCCTACATTTTAGGAATACTCTCCTACATTCTAGGAACCCACTCCTACATTTTAGGAAGTTAGGATTTCTTTCTTTTGTGTTCCCATTGGCGCACTTCCATTTCTGTCCGCCATTATTGGCTTTCCAAAGTCGTCCATTTCCACTTCATTTTGCACCCACATTTGTGTCTTACTTCTTGGTTACTCTTGTGGAAAAAGTTGGTGACAATTATTGGACTTGAGTGGCCTTTCTCAACTACCTAACCCAATAGGTAAAGGTATTTGGTAAGTCCATTAGAGTGACATCCATATCCACGAGTGTGAGTGGATACACGTAAGGGAACGTGAAAGGCAATATCTTCGATTTCATTGCTAACTTTTTGCAGGTTCTCTCATACGTCATGGCGAATACAAGACGCATGAAGGCTAGCCCACAACATTGTCTTCCTGATCCTAAGGGAGTCAAAGAAGTGGCATTACGTGGTGTAGATGAGCAATTGGACCTCGTCAAATTTCAGTTGCTTGGTTGGTTTTATACTCGTTGCAGTGTCAAAGATAAAATTTGTAGCTTGGCCATTGATGGGAATTGTGAAGTCAACCTTGTAGTGCTATCATGGTTGAGAAATTAAATCTTCTAACCATTAATCATCTTCAATTGTACAAGTTGATGAGTACTCATGGTGTTGTTTGGGTTACTAAGCATATACTTGTACCTATTCAAATCGGCAAATATGTGGACGAGATGTTGTGTGATGTAGTCCCAATTCAAGTGACACATGTGTTGTTGGGCAAAGCATGGATGTCGAGGCGAGAAGTTAAATATGACGGACATACTAATAAGTATTCCTTCTTATTTAATAGTCGTCATTTTGCACTTGTATCACTTACTTATGACCAGCTTTGTATTGATCTAGCATACATGAAAAGTGAGTTTGAGCGTTATAGAATGGAGAAAAAGCTAGATGAGGGAATTGTGCTTGAAGAGGTAAAACCCGAGGGAGTTGAAAGCAATGAGATGAAAGGGTCAGCTGTTGAACTAGAAAAAGAGATGGAAAAATCTGATGAGATGGGTGGTAAAAAGGAAGAAAAGAGAGAAAATGGGCTGATCTTGAACAACCCGGTGAAGGCCTATTATTTTCCTAACGAACTTACCTTTGCTTTGTTTAGTGTTTCTACTTTTATACAGATCAAGCAAAGGCAAGTTGAGGTGATCTTGGTGTGTTCCATTCCAAAATCAATTGTAAACTTTGCAAGCCTCCATGGAGTTGGCACTCCAAGAGTTAAACCCCGTCGGTATCCATTAATGGAACAATGTCAACTCAAATCAGTCCACACCAAAGGGGAGTTGATTCGAGCTCATCTTGAAGGGAACACTCCACATTTTGGGGATGGTTGTGTACCAAGGGTTCGTTTAAAGAACAAGTACCTCAATGACCATTATGATTTTTGTCTTGCTCTTAGTCCACATGAAGCTCCAACATCACCAAATCCGCCTTGGTGCCTTGCAAGTGTGTCCGGGCCGGAGTTCGATTTCATGAGATACACTTCACACCACTTTGAGGACCCTTACCTCATGACCACAAACGATCAAGTTGAGCATACATTGAAGAAGGTTTGTGAGATTCAAGGTTCGACAAGGGTTATTTTCCGACTTAGCACATGGGTTTTGCATTGGATGACATCTGTAGCCATCCTAACAAGATTGAGTCGAAGGCATGTAACTTGTCTTGTCACTATTCGTGCTTCAATTTGTGAGCAAATTACTTTCAAGAGAAGGAGAATGATACGAACAAGAGGAGCCATTGGAGTAAAGCCATGAGTTTTTCTTGGCTGGTTGTGAGCATTTTCAAACAAACCAAGAGACATGAGCACCGAATCATAGTATGCAAGTATCATTCAGTCTAAGAGGGCCAATATGTGGTGGCGTTTGGTTTGAGGATTCATACTACCAACCCTTGTTCATGTCATTCATTTCCATCCAGATTTGAGGACAAATCCTTCTCAAGTGGAGGGGACTGATGTGTGCACGGGTGGCGGGGCCTTGAAGGCTTGAAGGATGTTAATCAAGTTACCTACACATTGATCCAAGCCCACGAGGAGCCAAGTGATGGTTGTTAGTTTGGGCTCTAGCCCGCTAGTTAGTCGTTGTAGTTTTTCCAATTAAAGGGAGTCGGCAACTGTTGGGCCTTTTTTTAGTCTTCAGCCGTCAAGCTATTGTTTGGATTAGTTACTAGTTGTGGGGCTTGTTGAGTCATGGATTCGGCCCACCTTCCAAGGCCTGGCCGAACCTTTATTTCCTTTTTACTAGCATTAGGGTTTCGTTAGTTTGCCTATATAAAGGCTTGCTTTGTAAGCATTAAGGGTAGACGTTTTATCAATAAAGTTTTGCATATTTTTTATTCTTCTTAATAAGAGAGATTCGAGCCTTGACTTGCTTTGGCAAGGGTGTTTGAGCAATCTCGTGCTTGTCCAAGATTGTTCTACCGACCTATCCACTAGAGTAGTCATCTCTGTTGGAATCGTCGTTCTACCGCCTTTAATCAAATCGTGCCGTCCGTTTGATTCTAGGTCCCATAATCCAAGCGTTAGATAATCTCGCTAGATTCTTGGGCAAACGTGCTACGTGTCTCGAAACGTGTTGATCGAGGACCATATCAGCTCATGTTTGAGAGAGTTAATCTCGATAAGAAGCAACAAGCTGAGTATGTGCAAGAACTTCATGAAAAGGTAAGAGCAAACATTAAAAAACACACCCTTCAATAAGTACAAAATGTTAGCAAGGGTCGTTAAAAGATGGTCTTTGAGTCTAAAGATTGGGTGTGGATTCATATAAGAAAGGAACGGTTCCTTGTCCAAAGACATAACAAACTCTTACCAAGGGGAGATGGACCATTCCAAGTCGTGGAACGGATCAATGATAATGCATATAACCTCGAGCTTCCTGGTGAATATGGTGTGCACGCTACATTTAATATCGTTAACTTGAGTCCTTATCTTGCAGATGATAAGATTGATTTGGGGACAAATCATCTTCAAGAAGAAGGGAATAGTGATGGACATACAGCTGATCAAGCTTTTCAAGAAACGAAGGTTCCAAGTTTGAGTGGTCCAATGATGAGAGCTTGTGCTAAGGAGTTTAGAGAGTCATTCCAAACCTTAGTTCGAGATGTACAAGCTCAAGTTGGTGATACAAGAGTCATTCAAGGACTTGATCAAGATAAAACTACACTTTACACACTTATTCAAGTAATTGATGCAAGTGAAGGTAGCGAAGTGCAATTGGGTTCAGGCCCTCATTCAAGATTCGAAGTTGTTTTATGTTTAATTCCTGTTGTTGTTTGTTTAGCTAATTTCCAGAAATGATTGTTAGTTCATTAGAGTTAGTTTTGAGTTATTTTAAGTCGTTTGTTAGAAGGAATAAAAAGCTAAGGTCGTGTGACCCTAGTTGAGCCGAATCAGGGTTTTGGAAAGTAGTTAATTATTTCCATGTTTGATTAGGATTTTTAAGTCTTGCGAAGGCTATATATAGGCCTTAGTCCCAATGTTATTTTCATGATTAACGGAATGAAAATTTTCAAGCAAACACTTGTGTGTTTAGCAACTCTCTTGTCCAAGAGATCAATTTGAATACTTGAGAGAATTCTTGACTGTTCATTGACTTATCAACCAATAACCATAATTGGTTGTGGCATCTTCTACCAACAACCTTGGTTCACTATCTCTGTTAAGTTGTGGGTCACGATTAAATTTAAGGTTCATAATTTCGTGGGTTAGAAGGGTCAAGAGTTTCCACAACTCCAACTTGATTTTTCGTCTAGATCCAGGTTTTGTGGGATACGAGTTCATGCCATTCTTGATGGGTTTGTATCAACATGTTTAGCACCTACTTTCGACAAAGGCATGTTTAAAGATTCTGGAGTGTTTGACATTAGCTGTGAAACCTATTTAAAAAAAAAAGTGGAGAGAGAGGAAAAATATGAAGTATATATGAGATACTATGATCAGGATATGAGTTTCAAAAACTTTCCTTGTGATTTCTGACACTTGCACTGGCACCCCCTGATGTTTCCAAAATTACACTAGCCTCCGTTCAGTTTAATGTTTTGGTAACACATTCAGTCCCTGTCAGAAAAAAGTGGCACAAAAATAGTATTTTGAAGAGTGAGATAATAAACTTGTTTCGATTATGCACTTTTAGGTTCTCCTGAAGTTGTATTATTGAAACAAAGGAAAATATTAAAATTCTTTTGGAGCAATTAGTAAAAGACAAGGGATGATACATTCATTCTACGCCCTATTCCAGACATAACTCGTAGCATGACAAACCTCAAGAATCTAGAATGGATATCAAGATTTGAGTAACGGAAATTAAAACATTCGGGAACCTCTCAAGAACATCGAATTGGTAGACGATGCCATAATTAAGATGACTACTTGATTGATAAGTCGATAAGCACCTTAGGAACCACTCTAATATGTTCAAAAGAAATTTTGAGAAGACAAAAGAATTGTTTCAGTAAAGAAACTATTGCCGGAAAAATGTTCTAACCATTCTATTATTACAAGGAAAGAAATGGCTATTTATAGCCATGAGTACACCCATTAAATGAATCCAACAAGGACTAGAATTACACCATTTATTCTAGCAATTGGATTGAACCTAACTCGACTCAAATTTTCCTAACTAATATTTGGCCCAAACACATTCCCAAGCTGGCCAAATTTATTTTAAACCAAATGGCTAAAAGAAACTAAAGGAAGACTCATAAAAATCCGAACTAACCAATCAGACGAACATCCTTAATCCGATGGCTTTACTTCAAACTACCAACAACTCAATTGGACTGAACAAATGACTACTAGCTTGTGCTAAAGTCTTTGACAAATGTACATAAAGTGGTGCATGTGTGAGTTTATGTTTGATCAATTGAAACGCCTTATCTTGATTATCTCGCCATTGAAATTTCTCATTCTTTTTAAGCACGGTTGTCAAGGGAGCAACAATTGTGCTAAAGTCTTTGACAAAACGTTAATAGAAGCTAGCAAGAATGTGAAAGCTCCGCACATCACTAACCAACTTTGGAGTAGGTCATTCTTGTATGGTTTTGACCTTTTCTTCATGTACATGAATGCCTTGCTCACTAAAAACATATTCCAAAAACACAAGACGATTAGTGCAAAAAATGCACTACTTGAGATTGGCAAAGAGCCTCTCTCTTCTAAGTACCTTAAAAATAGCCCTTAGATAATCAAGATGGTCATCAAAACTCTTGCTATAAATCAAGATATCATCAAAATAAATAACTACAAATTTTTCCAAGAAGAGTCGCAAGACATGTTTCATTAGTCTCATGAAATTACTAGGTGCATTAATAAGTTCAAATGGCATAACTAAGCATTCATATAAGCCATACTTTGTCTTAAAAGTTGTTTTCCATTCATCTTCCTCTTTTATTCGAATTTGGTGATAACCACTTTTAAGATCAATTTTAGTAAAAATGATTGAATCATGCAATTTATCTAACATATCATCTAACCTAGGAATAGGATAACGATATTTTACCATAATTCCATTTAGAGCCTTACAATCGGTGTACATCCTCCATACTCCATCCTTCTTTGGAAGGAGAATAGTCCGCACGACACACGAACTTAAGCTCTCACAAACCCAATCTTTGCTCATCAGCTTATCTACTTGTCTTTGCAATTGCTTGATTTCCTCCAGACCCATCCTATAGGCTGGTTTGTTTGGTAAGGGTGCGCTTGGAACCAAATCAATTTGGTGTTCAATACCTCTTAAGGTGGTAGCCCATCAGGGATCTTCTCAGAAAACATATCTTGATGTTTCTACAAAAGAGATGAGACACTAGAAGGCAACAAGTTGTCAAGTTTATTAGGAATAACCAACACCTTTTCGCACAAAAGTACAAATAAGGATTGATTAGAAATCAAAACTTGCTTGATATTTTAGGCTTTGTTTCCTTTCTTTTTTCTCTCTCTCTCGGCCGATTCTACACTTGCCTTTTTCCCTTCAATTAGTTTAGTCATTTTCTCTTGTTTTTGTGCCTCACTTTTCTCTCGATTTTTCCTCTCACTCTCAATCTGACTTTCCCTCTGAAGTCCCAATCGATCTTCATACACTTGTCTAGGGGTAAGCGCTACAAGAGTGATTTTCTTATTACAATGCATAAAGGTATATTTGTTAGAATGTACATCATAAGTAATCTGTTTATGAAACTACATGGATGACCTAACAAGACATGACTTGCTTTCATTGGTACTACATTACATAAGACTTCATCTTTATATTTACCAATGCAAAAAAGACTATGTGATACGAACGTCGCCAACTTGTGACGAAACCCGCAAGAGACAAGCGCACAGGATCTAGAGGGACAGAACACGTTTGGAAGATGATGGAACATTGACCCGTTAATCACGTGGCTAACGAACCTTGGTATAAGGTAGATGACGCCACAATCTAGTGCGATTCTAGATTGATAAGTCGAACTTGAAGATTCTAGGGAATTAATCTAAGAAATTCAAGTGAAGCTCACAAGAAGCCAATGAGAGAACTCTCAATTTTGTATTAAACGAAATCTGTCAAATAATACAAGTAATAGTCCTATTTATAATACTATTAAACACAAGAAAACCAAGAGGGATTAGGCTTCAAGTGAGGTCTTTAACCTTAGGTACTCGCGGCCCAACCCAACAAGACAAGACCAAGTCGGTCCAAAGCTCACAAATGAGCTCTTAGTCAGCCTTATGCTCAACATGAGCTTATTGATCTAATCCAACAACTACTACTAATTAAATACTCAAACAAGAAATGACTAACCTATTAACCACATGACCTCAATGAGGTTCGTGGCCTTCAAGTATGACTTCCTTCAGGTCTTAGTGGAATTTGAACCTTGTTTGATGGCATAGCTAGATTTGTATCATTCCCCTCCTCTTGAAAGCAATTTGCCCACAAATTGAACGATTGTTTGTGATAGAAGATATTGGGGAATATTTGGGCGAATGCGATCCAAGAAGCATTTCTACTCAAATGGAACACGAACCAATGTGCACACTGCAACTCACAATTATTGCACCAATAGCTCAAGTTATTGACTCCTGGATCAAATACAAAGAACGAAGAATAAGTAATGATGAAGTAAATATAATCAACACATTCAGCAAGTTGATAGCAAGATGGAAATATGGAAACTCCATGTGTCATGCAAAAACCTATAATTGTCCGAAACATACATTAGAATCACTTAGCGAAATAGATGCAAATTTCCATGACAAGGACTTGAAATGCACACCAAACGTTTGAACTATAATGAAACTAGAACAACGACTCTTAGGCAAATCAACTTCTTGAAACACAATACCTATTAATTCAAGAACTTTAAACATACCACAAATGTAAATACTAGCGTACACATAAAGATTACTTGACTCAAATGAAAGAAACAATACAGAATGACCCAAAACTAGACTGCGACAATTGCAATTTATTGAAGGACTCAAACTAACACTAGGATGATGGTCATAGAGTAAATGTACAGCTTTATTGAAATCCATGAATCCCATATGATAAACCATGTGACATGCATGAACAATCTTAAAGATGATGCCAATTGACTCTAAAAGTCTAGCATGCATGAACAATTCAAGAAACTCAGCTTTGCTCAAGAAAGTAGCATCCAATTCTCCAAGATAAGGTGGATAACTACTCATCACCACACTAGAAAGAACACTTACCTTCATGGTCGGCTTACACTTATTAATTGTACCATGATAGCAAGGAGATTTAGGAAAGAAATTTACCTCATTCATGGCAATTAAGTTATCTACAACTTTCCCAATGTTACGCAAGGCAAATAGCTTAGGACTTGTCTCATAATGCAGCACTTTATTTGCCTCATAAACCTGTGAAAATTGAACAAACATGCTAGCCAAAACAAAGTAAGGATGGTTAGTAGAAAACAAGGTCTTTCTCACTACTTTGGCTTTTGCAAACATCACCTGTTTTCTCTCATTTTTTCTCTCTAGGGCCGAATCACTTAATGCTATTTTCCCCTCATTTTTCTCGGCCCCTTTCACTTTCTTGTTGCAATCTGACTTGATCCTCATGCACTTGTTTAGGAGTGAGAGGAACAAGTGTAACTTTCCTATTGCAGTGCATGAAAGTGTACTTATTGGCAAAACCATCATGGGTAGTTCTTTTGTCATATTGCCATGGCCTCCCCAATAGTACATGAGTACTTGTATGGGCACCATGTCACAGAGGACTTCATCCTCATACCGACCAATGCGGAAGGGAACCACCACTTGCTTCGTGACTCTCACGTCTCCGCTGTCATTCAACCATTGGAGCCTATAGGGGTGTGGGTACTTGATTGTAGGAAGTGAAGCCTTTTCCACTAACGTTGCACTTGCTACATTTGTGCAACTCCCGAGGTCAATTATAAGACTGTACACCTTGCCTTTGATATGACAACGTGTGTAGAAAATATTCTCCCTTTGTTGGCCATTGTCCTCCTTGACTTGGGTAGCTAACACTCTTCGAACCACCAATCCGAGCTGCTCATTTGTTGGAAGCTCTTCACTAGAGTCAGGTTCCTCCTCTTCCAAAAGGGGTCTCCCTTCATATCCCTCCTCATCATCCGTGACCTCCTCTCCATTGTCAAGTAGAAGCATGGTTCGTCGGTTTGGACATTGAGATGCAATATGACCAAACCCTTGGCATTTGAAATTCTTAATCTCACGGTTACAGGCTTTAGAGGCATCATTCATAGCCTTGGTGTCCTTCTTGAGGCCCTCGGCCTTAGCTTCATGTCGTGTGGCTCCACCCGAAACTCCCGTAGTCGGTTTCTCCTCTTTTTTAGGTGGATAAGATCTCCAATTTGAACTAACTGGAGTACTAGCCAGTCGTGGAGTACCCCTCATCTTGAGGCGGCATTCCACTTTTGAAGCTTTGTCCACCATGTCTGTGATCTCCATGTAGTGATGCAACTCCACCACCTCAGCAATCTCTGGTCTTAATCCACTCAGGAACCTAGCCATTGTCGCTTCCTTGTCCTCCACTACATCCGCCCGTAGCATGGCTATTTTGAGAACACTTCGAGAACCTTGACTCAAGTTTTGTAACTTTTGATAAAGGTCTCGGTGGTAGTGACTTGGGATGAACTGTTTCCTCATCAACCTGCGAAGTTCATACCATGTGGTAACAGCTGGTTCTCTACATCTCCTTCGGCTAAGTCGCACTTGATCCCATCAGATGATGGCATAATCCGTAAATTCAAGAGTGGCAAGTTTCACCTTTTGATCATCCCTATATTCTTGACATTCGAAGACCATCTCAATGCGCGTTTTTCCCACTCCAAGTAGGCATCTGGGTTGGATTTCCCTTGGAATGAAGGGATTTTGATTTTGATCCCTTTGAGTGCATCATCGTTCCTCCTTTGGTCTCATTGAGCATACCTAGGCCGTCGGTCGTCCTCTTCTCCTTCATGCGTAGGGCCGGATTCATCCCTATTACTTTCCCCATGAACCGAGTTACTCTTTTGTTGATGGTTCTCATGTTGGTCTATTCGTTCATCGATGGATTCAAGGGAGATGTCCAGCCTCTGTTGGAACTCACTCTACAAGGCCTTCATGTTAAGTTTATTGTCAAACGGGTGAGAATCCATGCTAAGGTAACCTGCAAAAGGAGTTAGCAAAGAAACAAAGATATATTTCCTTTCACGCTCCCTTAGGTGTTTACACCCAACACTCGTGTATCACTCAAAAATTACTCACTCTAATGATCTCACAAATAACTCTTACTGGCATTTGTTTGCTTCTCTTGAAGAAATCAAAAAATTTCCTCCAAGAAGCTTCAATGTCAACGATCAATCTTGAACCAAACAAGAATGAAGCAAGGGTAAAACTGAAACAAATTTAGGTTTATGACACACTTGAGATGTTGTTTTATGACTCAAATAATGTAGGAAAACAACCCTAAGATGATCGACACTAGACACGACGCAAAACTCAAAAGCTGAAATTTGGAATCCTAGAAAGACTCCTACCCGAAAACTGAAATTTTGAGCTGCTGTTTTTACTGAGTTCTGGTCAGTATTTTGGAGGGTAAATGGTGCTTTTGGGGTGCTCAAATAATGTAAGAACCAGTCCTCAAATTTCAGTCAAATTGGTTTGCAAAAACTAGCTTAACCGACTTTAGAAACTGAAGTATTCAAAGGCGGTTTGGCTAAGGTGTTTGTGGCGGTTTAGGTTTGGTTTTGGAAACTGATTTGGGTGTATTTGGGGCTGGTTAGGTCGTTTGGGGTCGTTGGAATTCAATTAAGATTTGGAAACTCAAGTTTTGGGAAACCAATCAAGATTTAGAAACTCAAGTTTATTTGGAAACTCAAGTTTTTGGAAACCAATCAAGAATTGGAAACTCAAGATTTGGAAACCTGATTTCCTTTGTGTGAGAGCCGATTCCTTCTCTTCTTTCTTTTTTTTTCATTTTTTTGTTTTTGATTTTTTTCTTTGGCTTTTTAAGGAACACAAATTCAGGTCACACCAACAAGTTCAAGAAACAGATGAAAGGTTATGCAAATTCCAAGAAACCCCTAGTTCTTGATTTATTGTTCAAGAACTTTCAAAACAAGACTTGGTGGTCCAAGAACTTCAAGAATTTTGTTCAAGAAGCTCAAGAACTTCCCCAAATTATGTTGTGGGGTCCAAGGTTTGTAAGAACAATAACCAATACTCAAGAAATAGGCAAAACAGAATTTCAGCAATACTCAAAAGAAAATTCCAGCAACTTGGACACTAAAACAATATAAGGTACGTGACTTTTTTTTTTTGTTTTTAAACCCTAACAACCCAAACACAAGTATAACAGACCCAAGAACGAAATTTGGATAGAAAACACAAAAAGACAACACCCAAACAGATTTTTGTGTTCGGATGAACAATACCTGCGGATGAACAGTACCCGCTCTAATACCAGAGAATACGATCTCGACCCAACAAGAACTGTCTTGAAGAACCGAATCAATCAGGCAGCGGAAGGATCTATCTTGATTAGGTTATGGAACAATAACTATCTTGCTAGAGCTAAAGAGAATCCGTCTCTAAAAACCTAATGGATTGGTTATTGGTTTGAAAGAACAAAATGATGTGATCATCTTGCCTTGAACACCACAAGTATCCAAGTTAAATACTTGATACAGTTCAAGAAGAAACTCATGTTCCATCAAGGAACTCCATAAAAGGAGACAACTCTTTTTTTATTAATTCATCTTCAACATCATATTATTGAATAGTTAAATAAAGTTGGCTATTTATAGCCTTACAAGACTCAAAAACCTAATCTAAATTGGAAACAATACAAGTTTTCTTATTTGACTTGACTTCTAAACTTGACACAACTTCCTAAACAAATTTGGAAGCAATTAACTACTTTTCTAAAACTATAATTCAACTAGACTAGGAAACTAACTAACTCAAATTGGCTTAACTATGGTCAATATGACCTTAGCCTTTATTCCCTAATTCAAACAACTTACTTAACTCTCAAATTAACTCTAATTAACAACTAACATTGCTGAAAACTCAATTAAATAAATGATAACAAGAAATAAGTATGACACGGGGTTGGATCTTCAATGATTCTCGAGCCCGATTGCACTATCAACCATCATTGGAATGTGAAGACTTGTAAAATAAATTTTCTTGGACTTGAAAGGAATCCAAATCTTTATGTTCTCATCAGTATGTACCTATCTATAAACGCGTACATCACCCATTTCATTCAACCATTGTAGACGGTATAGTTTGGGATGAGTGATGGTCGAAAGTCCTGACTTCTCCATCATGAGCAAACTCGTGATGTTAGCACAACTTCCACCATCAATTATAAGGCTATACACTTTGTCTTTAATATGACAATGTGTACAAAATAAATTCTCACATTGTGCGTCATCCTCATATTTGAGCCGTTTAAAAGTAGTTAGGGAAATAAGTGACTAAATCCTTGTTCAATTGGATTAGTCTTAGTAGTTTAGGTTTTAGCTATAAATAGGTTTCTTCTATTCTATTGAAAGACTTTTGAGAGATGAATTAGTAAAAGTGAGTTGTTCTCCTCTTATGGAATTCTTTGATGGAACGTGAGTTTCTTTTTGAATTGTATCAAGTATTTAGCTTGAATACTTGTGATGTTTAAGGAAAGTTGATCACATAATCTTGTTCTTTCAAGCCAAGAACCAATTCACTAGGTTTCTAGAGACGGGTTCTCTTTAGATTTAATCAAGTAGTTATTATTTCATAACCTAATGAAGATAGATCCTTCCGCTGGCTGATTGATTTGGTTCTTCAAGACAGGTTCTTGCTGGGTCGAGTTGGCATAAAAAGGGAACTAGTCATGAACTTTCATACCAACTCTATCCTAACCCTCAATAAATTTACAAAATTATACTAAAAATGAAAACACATACCACGTAGAGCATCAAGTGTAGTTTCAACCCAAGAGTTTATAGGAAAGAAACACAATTCATCATCTAGACCAAACAAGCATACTTATATATTGACTCTATTCTCCATTGCATATTATACATCATCCATGACATGTTATGAATACAATAGATGCTTGATTTTGTCATACTTTGTTGTATGTCAATCTCATACAAGTTAGTCTATTTCATATATAGGAGCAGTATCTTTTATGTTCGATACATTCATTTGATAACACAACAACTAAGATGATCACTTGTGGATTAAGCTGACAACAATGATTACTTACCTATAGAAATTGGAATACGGAAATTCTCAGATTTTGTCGCAGATTTTGCCTTCTTTCTTCTTCTATTCCGTGGATGCTAAAGATGGAGTAAGCTAACCAAAATCAGCAGAACTTATTCTCTAATGGAGCCTTCCCTCCATTTTTCTTACTTTTCCCTCCAACTTTTTCTATGCAAATGATATAAGACCCCTGTCCTATCAACGTTGTCAATTAGCAAATGGGGCCATCTTAGAGCATGAATTGGTGCAATTTTTGTTAATTCAGGCATATTACCTTAACCAGATAATAAGCTAAAGTTAATCTCATTTTATTAGTTACTTAGAGGTTTGTTAACCTAATCTTGTTTAGTCCCTAAATTTCGTTTGTTAAGTACCTTATTGTCTTAGGGCATACAAAAAAAAGTCACCCCTTCTTATATTAGTAATGGGTCTCAAAACACTGACAGGGGAGATAAGTATAATTTTAAAAACCTTAAGAGATGTTATTGCAAGTGTTAGAAACTTTAGGGAAGATTTCTGAAATTCTCCGTCATTTATTCATAGCACACGTAAAAATGTAATGGTACTGTTTGTAGTATTTCCTCTATCCCAAAATTTCCCCAAACTTTTTCACCCCTGGAAACCTACAATAGTGCTACAGGTGTATAGGTTGGAGGAATCCCATCAGCTGTGCGACGCATCTGGTCACCGGTAAATTTTTGCAGGAAAAGTTCTAATATTCTACTTATTTACTCTGTAATTTCCTGAAAATTCATACGTATGTTTGGGGCATTTTTTGGTTTTTGATTGTTTCCACAGGAATGATAGATTCCAGAAAGAGACGTAGAAAATCTGAAGACAGTAATGCCGTTAGGGTTGATAGTGCTGAGGAAGAAGAAGAAGTAAAAGTTGTATGCTTCGGTTGTTGTGGAGAAGAAGCGATTAATTACAAGCGTAAATCGTACATTGAAGCATTAGAAAATTTATTATCAGAAAAAGTTTTGAACTGTGAAGAGGAAGCCTATAAATTATATTGCGATTATGCTTTTGCTATGGGATTTAGTGTTAGGAAAGGGAAACAGTATTACTTCGAGGGTACAAAAAGGGTTAGGGCAAAAATGTATTGTTGTTCGAAAGAGGGGTTGGCTATTAGTGAGAGGGAGGGTGGAAATGGTGGTAGTAATAGTTGTAATAATAATAAATTGGAGACTAGGACTGGTTGTAAGGCTATGATTTATTTTGTCTGTAACAAGGGGGAGTGGAAAGTAGGAAAGTTTGTCAAGGAGCATAATCATGAGATGGCCGAGGTTTGTGAGAGGCCGCTTTTGAGATCGGCTCGAGCAGCTTTAGCTTCGAATTATGGTGGAATGCAGCCCAAGTTGTCGGGTGCGCATTTATTATGCTTAACTTGTTTGTTTCAGATTGTTGTTTTTGAATTCGGCGTTATTTGCTTCCTTTTGTTTTGATTGGTAGTTTGTATGAGGTGCTTAAATTTTGTCACCTCTTAAACTTTGAAGCACCATGAAGCTGTAAAATGAATGTTGTATCTTGTTAGGGTCCAAGTGAATGAAATTGAGAGATCTGATGCAAAGACATACGGTAGCTTACAGTTTTGTTATGGGAAGTCATCTTTTTGGCACTATAAGTTCAAATTTTTCAGCATCTGTATCTGAGTTATGAAATATTATGAATCTATGGCGAGGATGATTCTGATAATGCTTCATGACAAGAAACTATATCTAAAGATGGGTGCTAGTTCCAAACACTGGCAGATTATCTGAACAAGCACTGCATTTGGCAGCCTAGGAGTTTGCAGGTTTTCTTAAATTCTATGCATTGAAGGAACTTAAAAATGTAATAGAAAATTGTACAGGATATTCTCTGATTCAAGGGGTTATGGTTCCTGTAACTTGCTGGCATGTAGAAGAAACTCTGTTGTTTGGGTCACATTTGAGGTTTCTGAGTTTCACCTATGAAGATGGTTCTGTGAGATAGTCTATCGTTCCCTTTGCTTCCATCTTCCTAAAGAAAAAGGAGTGATTCACTTTTAACGTCACCTTCATCATACAAGTTTTGACTGCTAGTTATTTGGTTTAGTTGACCTCTGCATAATATCCACCTGGTTTATTCGTGATTGTGTAATAATTTAATGATTTGTTTTCATAATATTGGTCTACAGTGTACATATACATCTTTTGATACTGTTACTTGATGGCAACTGTTCTTTCGGGTAACATGCAATGAAAATCTTCATGGTGATATTAATAAAGTTGGAGAGACTCTCTGAATTTGGTGCAAGAGATGCTTTCTACATGAATCTGTTATTTGTTTATGAACAAAGTTAGAACTTTGTGTTTTAGTTCTGTAGAACTATTGAATTAGAAACAAGAACACATAAAGAATTGAAGTTGTAGGTCCACTCTTATTTGACTGGAAGAAGAAGAAAAAGAATATCAAATGGAGGATAGAGTTCCTCTAGTTTTACAGTTATTTAGTCTGTTAAATTATGGAAAATCACGAACAGAAAATCACAAACTACTGTACTATTTCTTTGATATTTTACATGAACTGCGTTAAAATTGAAAGTAGTGAGGGATTTCATTGTTTGGCTGTATCAATTTAGTTTTATGAAATCCTTGAATCTTGATTGGAACATGGGAAACGGTATATGATTTTGTTCTGGCGTCCTTTAACTGATTATCAGGCATTTAATTGTAAAAACTTGGCAGATATGTCAAGCCCTTGTTGTGAAGTCGAAAAGCCTGAAGATGTCATCGATCTTGACAGCGATGAAGAGGATGTAATGTGTCTGCGCTGTAATGGTGCAGAAGGAGAAGCTGAAGCGTGCGAGTGTTCATCTAATACTGATGTTGACGATCTAGAAAAGATATTGGCGGAACAAGTAATTCAAAATGAAGAAGAGGCCTACAAGGTGTACTGTGACTATGCACATGTAATGGGTTTCAGTGTTAGGAAAGGAAAGCAGTATTACTTTCCTGGGACCAAAAGAATAAGATCAAAATCATACTACTGTTCCAAGGAAGGGTGTGTGAATGAAGATATAAGTGTAGCAACCCACAACAAATTGGATGCTCGAACAGGATGTAAAGCCATGATTTGTTTCACATGTGATGAGGGTGGCCAGTGGAAGGTTACGAAATTTGTGAAGGAGCATAACCATAAAATGGCTGAGCCCTATGAGAGGCATTTGTTGAGATCTGCACGGTCAGTTTCAGATGCAAAAGGCAGCACTGCTTCACAGTCGATGAAGCTTGGTAAATATCTGCTTTGGCATTTCCATATTTTTTTAAAAATATCTTCACTATAATTGCAGTTCACCTCTCTACGTCTCACTTTTCTTTGGTGGTCAGATATGAGAATATTCCTTGTAGATGCTGAAATTACCTGACATTCATAAGTTGTAGCCTTCTGTGCTACTTTACCCTGATTAAAGCTTATTTCAGCATTTTGATTCTAAACTATCCCTTATTTCATCAACTTTTAATTGTCTATTTGATGTGAAAAATTAAGCTAGTCATGTGTTCATTCTGGAAGCTGGTATGCAGAGTCTTAGTATCAACAAAGATTCTATTTTCTGAAAACATTTGTTTTTATTTTATCGCTTTTTCCCCTCAGAACTAGATGAACAATGTTCTATCTGGCATTTATATACTTTTAAGGCAATGTATGTATGTCTTTGTGAAGTTTGGTGAAGTAGATATGCCTGGCTTATTAAGAAAGTTACAGGTAGCCCAACGGCAAAACCATGAGAAATCATCTCCACATTTGGCATCTATTACGAACTGGTGAACAATATTGATATCTGTTCATTGTATGATGAGAATTATCTCTTCCAAAATTTTATTGCACATTCATTGTGATGACAATGGGATTTTATTTCTATGCTAAAGACACTAGCTCTCTTTTGATACAAAAGTTCTTTTTCCGTAACCAACCCTTCTCTAGATCCAAAAATTTTTGCAAGAAACTGTGACATTTGAGAATCTTGTAAAAAGTATTCAACTGCAAGTAAAATTATTAGGAATAGAATGAAAGGTCTAAACTGCTTCTGTAAAGCTTAGTGATTAAACTATTCTTGTACCAATAGGCCATTTAACTCATAAAAAAGTGTTGCTAAAAAAGTATGAAAATAAAGACCCTCTTGAAAGCATTGACTCTGAATGATTCTGTCAGTTCATGCAGTTAAATCGAGTGTTTATAGTCAAGTTTAGGAGCATTAATCTCTACTCTTAGGAGAACCTGGAGGGAAACTGAAAGAAAAAGCAAAGAAGAGGCAGCTTGTTGCTGCTGTTCTCCCACTTCTGATGTAGCCATTCACAACTTATTGAATGGTTTGGTTTCATCCCTGGCTGGCATTTGACATTTTTTAAGTTTGAGGTTAACCTTTTGACAAACTCTTCTCACAATGGGTTTCCTGTTGAGCTATCTCCTGATTTATTCATCACTATTTCCTATATCAGAATCTTTGAGCATTCACGTGCAACAAAAAGAATATGGGCATACTGTCATAAAATTTGTTTCAGCAAAAGATACTGGAATAAAAATTTCCATTAAAAGATATACAAATTCTAGAATGCCAAAATTCCTTATGTTGCTTCATCTGGGCCACTGGACTGGTGGTAGTACCGTTCTTGCTTATTTTAGGTAGTTAGGGCTGTGGTTCAAGGGTGCTTGAATAAAGGCTGTTAGGGGAGTTTGCATTTGGTTAGGGAGATTGCATTCAGATGTTTGGTGGCAGAGGGAAGGTTTTTCTTGCAGGGAAAGGTGGGGAGGTATTATTTAGTGCTTTTTGTCTCATTTCCTTCCTTTTTCTCCTTTTTGGCTCTTTTCATGTGTTTGTAGTGATGCACTTACTTCCCTTTGATTTAGTGCTTTAACATGATAGAATGTCTAAATGTACGGAGTTGGAGTTTGATGTGTCATTTGTAGCTCGAAAAGGTTGGTTTGCCAGAAATTTAAGATGTCACTAGATTAATCCGTCTGTCCCAAATTGATAGTCATTTTGCGGGATCCTACTTTTTAACAGTAGTGTCTTGATTGGTGGTGTAGTGCTTCCATAAATGTTTGAAATTCAATGTACCACATGAGGTAATGAATAATCAGGATGGTATTGGAAAAAGGAGTTAAAATGACAAACATATTGGGCCGTTCCAAACAGGAACATGTATCAATGGGACAGCTGGTATACCATTCTGAAGTAATGATTTCAATGAGGGACTAGATGAGTGCAGAAATAGTGTGCTTGAGAAATGTCTTTTACAAACTTTACCTGCTTGCACAAAAGACGAAGCCCTGAAAGCATGTTTTCCTTTATATATTTTTTTGAAATACTGGATTATATGGATAAGGGAAAAACTCCACAAAAGGAAGATTAATAACTTTCACTGTTTAGAATTAGTTACTTTTCGCTCTCTTGTTCCCCTTGGAAAGATTGTTTAATGGGTCCTAAAGTATGAATTCATTATATTATCTTTTAGCAGGTCTTAATAATGTCACTTGCTCTATAGAATGTTCTGGAAGTGAGTCAATTGGACATGAAAACTCAATTAAAGAACCGCATGAAGGTATGATGTTTGAAACTGAGGACGCTGCAAGGGCATTTTATGGTGAATATGCAAGGGATGTAGGATTTGTCATGGATGTAATGTTGAGCTGTCCATCAGTGATGGAGGGAAGTTCGATTGCCCATCATTCTGGATGTAATGAGGGAGACTTTTGTGCTAATAAGTACAATCCACTTCGACTTGTTGTAAACCAGCATCCAGGCTCAGGAGCAAGGTGTCAGGCTATGATGACTGTAAAGTCTGACAAATCTGGAAATTGGGTGGTCACTAGATTTTTGAGGGATCACAGTCATCCACTTGTAATTTTCCCAAGAGAAGTTAGATATTCCATGGTGAGTACTTCTTTGAAACTATAGTGAAGCTTATTTTTCCATCTTTTCCTTTCTCACACACTGACTGGTTATTTTTTAAGCATGATGAAATTAATTAAAGGAAAAGGTAAATAATAATAAATATAAAAGGTGCTTGGAGATGAGCAATGTTTCAATGACTAAAAGCATAATACCACGTGAAACTGTCGTACAGACTGAAAGTACAGAATAAGTCGTAAAGTCTGTCATTATGCTTCTGTATGATGGGAGTGATCCTAAATAGGACTGGGAGAGAGCTGTCAAAGATTTTAGAGATGACATATTTATGGTTTTTTTGCTCTTCAGGTCAATTTCTTTGCCAATGGTAATTTTAATGCATAGCATATCTGACATGTTTGTTATTTATTACCTTTGATCTAGGTAATATGACCTATTCTTATAATTTAGACTGACAATTAAGCTCGTGTCCTTCTAAAAGCTATTTAATTTAAAAGTATATACATATATATATATATATATATATATGTAGAATGATTCAGACTCTCTAGCATTTTAGAAATTGCAGATATGATGAACATGTGTATGTGAAGAAATAAAATGGAAGGGCCAGAATGTACTATTAGGATGGATCTATATTTTTCTAGAGTGAAATTATGACAGACTTAAGCTATTTAACCATGTTATGTGTACATAATCTAGTATTTTGGATACCAAAAAAAGACACAAAAAAAAAAAGGAATACTATTACCACATGGGAATTTTTCACTGTTTATGGATAACATTAGTATTTCAAAAGTCTTTCAGAGGCATATCTTTGCCAAAAGAGTGAAGTAGGGTTGCTCATTCTAACCAAATAAGTGTTTTAGGGAAAATAGAAAAGTTCCTTTAACCGAAACAAAATTAGGTGAGGCACTCACTTTAGAGTTTGAAGGTTATGAGCAAATTATCTTATTATAGACTAGAGACATTAGAATGCATTTGATGGTGGAGACAATGTCTATTCCTTCCCCACCCCCACCCCCCCCCTTCTTTTTCCTTTTGGGGGTGAGAGATAAGCAGAGGGCAACAGGCTGAAAGACTGAAAATTCTGAGGGGTTTTACTGGTAATAAACTTGATTGAGGATGCATAAGATATTTAGATGAATATGTTAGCTAAGTTGGGGTTTACATGCATATTTTCAGGTCTTAGATCGTAGATGCATTGAATCACCCTTGTGGGTACCATAGAATTCAATTCAGAGGACCATTTATGTTCATTTGATCTGTGCATAAAGTTGGACATAAGCTGAGGCCCAGCTAAAAACAATTGGGAAGGCAATGTAGTTGAACTTGACCAATCTGGTAATTGAGTTGTAACAAGATTTGTAAAGAATAGGTATCTTTACCCGTAATCTTCTTGTTGGGAGTTTGTAAATGCTATGGTTAGTATTCAATATACTGTCTAATCCATGATATGGAGTACCGTTTCCCAATTAGTTTCTGCCCTGCTTGTATTCAGTTAAAGTTGGGTACGATAGCACATCCAGGGTCTTTCTGTTTGGTTTTATGTTGTAGTAATGAAACTTTGCATTTTTCTTCACTGTTTCTTATCTATATTTACTTTATTATTTCATCTTTGCTGCCCATAGATGCAACTTCTGGAACTTCAGAGAATTTAGAAAATAATAGTTATTAAGTCCCTGTTGGACCTTCATGTTTAGCACTTGTATAAGCCTAGGACTTTTTTATGTAGTCGTCAGGGAAGCAAGTTTTAAAGCTTTACAAGATGCAATTAGTTGTTCTCACAAAAGAACGAAAATAATAAAGTTGTAACAAGATTTGTAAAGAATAGGTATCTTTACCCGTAATCTTCTTGTTGGGAGTTTGTAAATGCTATGGTTAGTATTCAATATACTGTCTAATCCATGATATGGAGTACCGTTTCCCAATTAGTTTCTGCCCTGCTTGTATTCAGTTAAAGTTGGGTACGATAGCACATCCAGGGTCTTTCTGTTTGGTTTTATGTTGTAGTAATGAAACTTTGCATTTTTCTTCACTGTTTCTTATCTATATTTACTTTATTATTTCATCTTTGCTGCCCATAGATGCAACTTCTGGAACTTCAGAGAATTTAGAAAATAATAGTTATTAAGTCCCTGTTGGACCTTCATGTTTAGCACTTGTATAAGCCTAGGACTTTTTTATGTAGTCGTCAGGGAAGCAAGTTTTAAAGCTTTACAAGATGCAATTAGTTGTTCTCACAAAAGAACGAAAATAAATGGGCAATACTAGGATCTGGAACAAGTATTCAAACATATGCAAGATAGCTAAAACTGTTCAAATGATGACTGCATCAGGATCCAAGTAACATGCTCATGGAAAAATGAACTTCAGTGTAATTTGTTTTCATGCAAGTCATCAGCAAGGGAGAGAAACAACATAGAGAGAAGAAAGAAAGAGGACTGTTCCATGAACTCATTTTGACAAAATCAATGGGCAGTGAAAATTAACTGCTATCATAACTTCAATTCACGGAAGACTTGGAATGGTATAGGCATAGATGTTGATTGTGTTGTGAGTTTGAATGGTATTCCCTCTGTGAGAGTATTCAATATTGGTAGAACTGTTGGTTGAACAGAGAACATGCTTGAAGACTTGGAACATGTCCTAAAACTACTGTAAACTGACTGAAAAGGTGTTGAATTACTATCTTACTTGAACTAGACTTTTACACTAAGTATTCATCGCTTCATCATCTGTGTGCCAAAAGATCAAAACAATGTTTTGTGAAGTACAACTCTGCCCTTTTAGATGATGAACTGCTATTGACATAACTAATCCAGTCCTGTTGGTATTCCCAAATGCATAAATGATTTCGATTATCCTTTTTATTTTCTGTGAACTAGGATGCGAGTATACTGTTTAACAAATTCTGTTTAACAAATTCAACATCTTATCATTTAGTATTTTTCTATTCATTTTGTAGGATGATAAGGACAAGAAGATTCAGGAGCTAACATCCGAGCTTCGAAATAAGAGACGGTTGTGTACGATGTATCAGGAGCAATTGATGTTATTCATGAGGGAGGTTGAAGAACATATTAATCAATTATCAAGAAAAACTGAATTGGTAGTGAAAAATCTAAACAAACTAGACTGCTAAAAAAACATTAACTGCATTATAGATTGCACATGCTTAGATTACTTTTTTTGGAAAGAAAGGGAAAAGAAAATTATTTGTTTGATGCCTGATTAATCTCTCTTTTTTTCTCTATTGCTTTATTGTGTAAATTGCTCTAATATTTTTTCTTTTTATTGCTCAAATCTCATTTTAGGTATCCTTTTTTTTTATTTGTTTATCTTTTGAGATGTAGAGTCTACAACTGAGCATCGAAGATTGTAGCTATTGTCTGTACATATAATCTTTCCAAACTATTCATGGCATTGATTTGCCAAATCTGCAAAGTTGTTCCCATTCCATGCAGGAACATGTTAACAGATGACTGTTCGTAAGTCTTTCCTGCCTACATCTCTTCGAAACTTTTATTCTTTTCATTCCATCCCAAGTTTTCATGACATTTTGTAGATCCTACCCTGATATTTTGCCCACTACTTTCTGGAGTCCTCTGCAGCTAGTACTTACAGGTTTTGAGGACCTGCAGTTGCACCTCTGTAATTGCTACCGAAGATGCCATGGCCTAGATTTGGGCACATAACTTATATGTAGCAACAGGTGGCCTAGATCTTGCCACAACAGCAACGTCCCCAGCTTGGCTATTAAGTCTTGTTTGGTGCAATTGTAGACAATCTCAGAAACGGTAGACAAACCATTAAGTCTTGTTTGGTGCACTTTTCTCATGGGATTGGTTGAAATTTTGGCTGACAAGAATTTCAAATTCGTACAACTCTAATATACTTCATATATTGGTGCTAATTAAAGCCTATGTGATTGACAGTTTCCACTGCACTATGTGATGTAAACTTTCAAAAAGCAAATGTATATTATCACATAACTTCCATGTATGATAGGTACTCGTGAACAAGGTTAGCAATGAGTCATGTCATGTTATACAGAACTTATGGTAGGTACTAAAGTGCTGGCAACGAGTCATGTGATCATATTTGTGTTAGAAAACCTCAATCGGGACGTAGTTCATTATCTTGTCATGCCTTCATCGTGGATGTGTAGAATTAAATGCAAAGTAAAGTTTGTGTGCTGCGTAAGTTTGCGAAGTAAGAAAAATTGGCTAGAGAGATGAAAGTATGAATCTAGAGTTTGGATGACTCATTGGAAAAAAGAGCTGTACCAATGAGTAGTAGCACTAGAATACGTAGCGGTCGTCATTTCATTATTTTGCTTTGAGAATAAGTAGTTTTTTTTTCATGAATTACTCGTGCCTTCTGCGATATTGAATTATTAAGAAATACCTTTTTTTTTAATTATTGAACTAGCATGTCAACACACAAGTTTGACCCGGTTGAATCTATTTACATTCGTATCATTAATAGTTTAGTCCCAACAATGATCCAATTGAATTGAGATCAAGCTAATACTCGTTAATTTGGAATCATGTTTGAGTCATAGTGTCGTGGCAAAAATTTATCGCACCTACTATGCAGTTGCACGTCTTACCATCTATTTTGAATTATATGCAAAAGGAAGTCTAAAGGATTCAAAAGGAGAATTACTTTTGAAGAAAATTCGAGGGGAGCTAAAGGGGATGCATAAGCAACGTCATACAACCCGTGCCCTATTGCAGACCAACCTGCATACAACGAGCCACAGGATTTAGAATGGAGTATCAAGGTTTGACAACAGAAATTCAATTCGCACAAGGACAGTTTGAGTACGAATTAATTTGGTAGAATGGCGCCACAATCTAGTATGTTTCCAGATTGATAAGTCGGTTGGACATTTAGAACAACTCTAACATGCTCAAAGAAAGCTCACAAAGAAG
The DNA here is from genome assembly GCF_003713205.1 of Coffea eugenioides. NCBI lineage: Eukaryota > Viridiplantae > Streptophyta > Magnoliopsida > Gentianales > Rubiaceae > Coffea > Coffea eugenioides. The sequence goes on from NC_040037.1 coordinate 27,280,941, forward strand.
CCAAGAGAATAACACAAGTGTTTATTGCTGGAAATTTCGTCTCCCCCATTACAAGGCAAAGAAACGGCTATTTATAACCAATACTACCACTACTAAACGAATTCAAATGGGATTAGGATTACATCATTTATCCTATCCATCGGATTGGACTTAAATCACCTAACAAATTAATGGTCCAAAGACATTCAAAGCTGGTTGATTTATTCAAGTGGCTAAACGACTAAGACTTATTAAACTAATCAGATCCAACACAACACAAATATGGTCCGACTTTATTTAAGAGACAAACTATGCAAAAGACTAAAATAAAAGACTAAAGAAAACCACGCGACCAAAAGACTCGTACTGAGTTACACGCGGGCACACCTAACATGAATAAAGTCTTCTACCCCAAAACCTGACTCATTCGTTTTTGGGACTTGCAAACCATCTTCCATTAAGGATTGTTAGGCGAATCACCATCATTGTCTTCAACTTGAATCACAACTTTGATAGATTGAGTCTCGACCCCTTCAATGAACTTGTAAACCCCTTCTTGTTCTTGAACAACACGAACTAAAGTTTGAAGAGATTCCTTGGACTTTTTTGCTCGAGCTCGCATGACCAGACCAACAAGAACCTTCACCCGATCAAAACTAGAAGCTTGGACAGCTTGCTCCTCACAATCTCCCGCATCATTCCCCTTCTCTTGAGAAGGATTCGTCCTCAAATCATGTTCATAATATGTAAGAAAGGGACTTAAATTAGCAACGTTAAATGTAGCACTAATATTAAACTCACCTGGAAGATCTAGTTTGTAAGCATTATCATTGATCCTTCTGGAAGGGTCCATCGCTCCTTGGAGATAGCTTACCATGCCTTTGAATTGGAAACCGTTCCCTGCGTAGGTGAAACCAAACCCAATCACTAGGTTCAGAGATCATCTTACGGCTATCCTTGTTAGCTTGTTGAACATATTGAGAGATTTGCTTCTACCTTTTCATGAAAATTGTGAATAAAATCTGCCTTTTTCTTACCATCTAAATTAACACGTTCAGTTATAGGCAAATAAATCCATAGGATTCAAGAGATTAATAGCATACACAACTTCAAATAGAGAATATTGTTTAGCACTATGTACAATCCTATTATAAGTAAACTCTACATGTGGCAAACATTTTTTCTAAGTTTTAAGATTCTTTTTAATGATTGCACGCAAAAGAGTTGACTACTTCAGTTTGACCATCTATTTGGGGATGACTAGAGTTGAAAATTACCATTTAGTACCCAAATTTCCGCTACAAGGACTTCTAAAAGTAACTTAAGAATTTAACATCTAGATTTGACACAATAGTCCTAAGCATACTGTGCAACCTAACTATCTCCTTAAAGAACAAATCAACAATATGCAAAGCATCATCAGTTTTGTGTCATGGTATAAAATGTGTCATTTTTGAAAATCGATCAACAACAACAAAAATTGAATCATGACCTTGCATAGAACATGGTAAACTAAGCACAAAGTTGATAAGAATCATTAATGATCCGAACCCGTGTCATGATTATCTCTTGTTATCGTTCATTTAATTGAGTTTCCAACAGTGTTAGTTATTAATTAGAGTTAGTTTGGAGTCTAAGTTAAGTCGTTAGCTAGAAAGAATAACGGCTAAGTCATGTGACCAAAAATTGAGCCGAATTAGGGTTTTAGGAAAGTAGTTAATTGTTTCGAAATTTGTTTAGGATTTTGAGTCATTTAAGGCTATAAATAGCCAACCTTATGCAACTTTTCAAAGTAAGGTGATTATGAATAAAATTGTGAGAGTTCTTTCTCTTTTTTGTTCCTTGGAAACGTCCCTTGATACAAAGTGAGTCATGTCTCCTTTGTTCAAACTTTGGCTTATTAATTCAAGACCACGTTGAATTGTAGGGCCATTCTACCAACAACTCTTGGTTCGCTAATTCATTAGGTTGTGGCTCGAGATTAAATTCAAGTTTCACACCTTGAGGGTTAGAGGGGTCGAGGTTTTTCCATCAACTTCGTTCCATACTGATCAAGATAGATTATTCTGCTGCCTATGCAATTTGTTTCTTCAACAGTAGGAGTTTGGGGATTCGAGTTCGCATCAGTTGGTATTAGAGTTTCGGCTCTTGATTCAGGTTAATATCCTTTTCTTTTCTTATTTTCCTCTTTGTTCTTCTACCAAACCCTAACCAATTAAAAAAAAATCCCGTTCATCATTCTAGGGTTTGAATTTCACGTGATCACATTTGTTATCGCTTGTTCAATTCTTGTTTCTTGTTGAGTCATTGATGCGAACATAGGATCTAATGATTCATCTTCAAGTCTTATGTTCAGTTGATGCATTGAAGCTCGTCAATCCGGGCCCTTTCTTGGTTTAGTTTCTTCTTAGTTTTTAGTGCTTTATGTTAGTCATTATTCATGATTGTCATTTCTTTAAATTAATTCCAGCAATGGTTGATTAACTAGAGTTAGCTTGGGGTTAATTGAGTCACTAGTTTGGAAGAATAAACTACTCAAGGTCATTGTCGCACCCCATTTTTTAATGAAAAAAATAAAGGTGTTCAGAAAAATGAATTTTGATTAATTTTTTATTTGAAAAAATGATTTTTTGTTTTTAAAAAAATGAATAAAGAAATGGGCTTAAATGGGACTAAAAAGTGCGACGATTTTGACCCAAAAATAGTAGTTTAAAAAGGGTTTTTAATGAAAAATAGGAGTCGCCACTTGGTATTGAGTTAAGGTGTACCAAGTCACCTAAAATGAATTTTTAAAGAAAAAGTAGAGAAAATCCTTTTTAAACGACTTCAAGTCTGCGAAAATCAAGAGAAAAAGGGGTTGGGAGTCACATTTGAAAAAAAGGGAAGGTAAGGATAAAATCCAAAATACCTTTTCAACCTAGCCAAAACTAGTTGCGTGATTTAGTCAAAAATTTTCTTATTTTAAGCTAAGAATTTATCACATTTGGATGTCACTATATGGATGCAAAACCTAAACCTAGGGGGATATCGAAAGGGTCAATATGTCTCTTCGAATTTTAATTGGTGCAAATCGCATTAATTGCGACGCCCAAAAGTAACTCTTTGAAGAGGTCATGAATATGCAAAAAATATGAGACTTGAAAAAAGAAAAGAAAATAATAATTATACAGATATACGTGACCTAAGGGAATGCATAATAACGGGTGCTGGGGACTAAAATTCGTGACTTTAATTTTCCCTTTAATAGAGAGAATACGAGCGTGCTAAGGCTAGAAAAGCCACACTCGTCCATATCCCATATTTGAGGGGTTGATTCTTTTATCTAATCAAGCAAATGATCTAACCTAGTTTTAATTTTCTTAAATGAAATGCACGTCTAATGTCATGTTTCACACATAGGGATAAAGAATATATATATATATAGGAAAAATATGGGATAAGGGATATATACATATAGGAGGGGATTGCCATGCAGAATGATAAGAAGACCCTAAAAGGTAGAAAATATGCATGAAAATGTAGTGATTGTCATGTCAACATGATCTAGCGTGTGGATGGTCCCTAAGGGTCTAGCGTTGGACTAACACATGTCTATAAGTTTTCACTAGTATTGGACTAGTGAGTAATCGGAAAAAAGCGCCACAACTAGCGTTGGACTACTAGTGTGGTGACGTCATGCATTCATTACAATCAAATAAATCATGTAAAATATAATAAAGCAAATAAATACATAAATCACATGTAGCATATACCACATAAGCATGATATCTAGATGCAAGACTCTAAGAAAGCGAGTAACACGTAAACACATAGGCATACAAAACACACAAAGCAAATAAAGCAAATAAAACCCTACCTATTACATTTGGGGCCCTAACTACAATCTAAGGGGGAAGTAATAAAATAAATAATAAAATAAATACCTAACTATTACATCTTGGCATTTAAATGCCTCTCAAATGACCAAAATTAAATTAAATAAATATACAAAATTAAAATAATAAAGTGAATAAAGAAATAATATGAAATAATAAAATAAAATAAAATAACTTCAAAAAGCATGCAATTTCAAACTTAAAATCACCTAGGAGCACATAGGATCAAGTAAAATCGCAATAAAGGAGTAAAGTGTACCTCCCTTGAATTGTGACCTAAAGAAATGAAATGTTTCTTATTTACCCTCCAAAATAATAAAAAGGTCAAGGCATCATTTTAATTAACAAATAATCAAAAGAAAATGAAAATAAACATGAAATTGAATCAATCAAATCATTCAAATAAAAATAAACAACCCATATTCAACAAATTAAAACAAACAAGGACCCAATTGAAAAAATTAAAGAAGTTTGAGGGGTCAACTTATTATTATTACTAATATTAAGGGTCTAGAATTAAAATAAAGTAAATTTAATGGCTTAAGATGAAGTCTACCAAAAAAAACTAAAATTCACAAAAAATAAATGAAAAACCATTTGTTACTATTAAACAACAAAATACCCAAAATTTCACTAAAATCCAAATCAAAACTATAAATCTATTAAAAATTATTAAACCTCCAAATTTCATCCTAAAATTCACTAAAAATCTATCCAAAAATCACATTAAATCATATCAAAGAAAATTAACATGTTAAAGTTACAAAATTGATTAATTTTTCTGATTTTCTGGGCCATAGTAGAATAAGGGGAAACTTGTGGGGTGGAAATGCAATTTTTGGAAATTTTTGCATGCATCGTACGAAGAAGCTTTCTGCAACTTTTACTTCCGCGAGCTTCTTCCTCATTCTACCAGGTAGATTAAAATGCAAATCTCAAGCAAAACCCCTAATTTATCAATCTAAAACCAACAAAACTTCAACCCATTCAATTAACATCATTCAAACACGATCATCTATCCCCAGAAGATCCAATCAAAGTAGCTTGACACAAAAATGCAGCAAAGAATCATTAACATTGGCTGAAACGTCAAACCAAACCTTCAAAGAAACCCAAAAACCCTGACCATGAAACAAACAAGATACTAGGAAAAGAACCCACAACTTCTAATGTCTGTACAATGAGTTTTAAAACAAGATCATGTAGTCCATTCGAAACCATGTTGCATTTCTGAGTTCATCAGCAGATTTCCATCAATTCTGGGTTTTCTCATAGAAGTTCACTTAACCCATTAACATTCCTATGTGTTTTGCATCATGAAAAGGAAGGCAGTAGTTAAAATCTTACTTCATGAACCAAACCAAACCAAAATCTTTCCAAAACAAAACTCTGAGCAACATCAGCAAAAGTTCCAGGGAGAGACAAGAGAGCAGCTTCGAAAGGCAACAAGCATGTATAACTTGGACCGAAACATTTTCTCATGCAAGCATCGAAAGGAACTTTCGCAATCCGAGAAGCTTTCTTTTCTTCTGTAACCATTCTTATGCAGTTCCTTTATTCAGCTTAGACGCATTCATGCAGGGCAAACCAAGTAAACCTTAACTGATTCGACAACCAAGACCAAATGCAAGAACTAGGGACAAGAGAGAGAGGAAAGATAAAACTCAACTACATGATATGAACCTTTACTGAAACTTCAACCCAAGTTTCCAAGAAAACAAACCCAAAACAAAAGAATGAACACAAAATGCATGATTCACCCTCCCCTCAGTTAGAAAGCCAATGACTTTTGTCCATAAACTCCCAACAAGTAAAAAATGCAGTCGCAGGAATGCAATCTTCCTCGCAGAAGCTTCTTATCCTGTGACTTTTCTTCTGGGTTCATTCAAGTAACAAAATCCAAACAAAGAGCCATCTTTCAACCCAAAACAACAGATATGCATTCTATCATTAAGACCCAACCCCGTCCTCTGTGTTCCCAAAGATTTTCCAATCCAGATTATGCACAAAAAAAACCAAAAGAACGGTCATGAACTCCTACAGATTTCTGGGTTTCATGTCAAACAGAGGAAACCAAGATTCAAGCAAGCATCAAGCTTTATTCTAGCAATCAAGACACAGTAATTCAACATCCAAACGTGTGAGAAGAAATCAGAATAGGCACCAACAAATCTTCTGGTGCAAAACCCATGACATGAAAGACGACAAAAAAAAAAATTTGCATGGTTGATTGAAAACAACTTCAAATCGAGTTTACTCGCAGGTCTTACTCCCTCCTTTTTTGTGATGAAGATAAACAACAAAGTCACAGTATAAAACCATAGTTCCAGTTCCTTCCCCTCAACAGATTCACAAACAAGACGTACAAGGAGGAAGGAAAAAAGAAACAGGCATCGCAGCAAAGGTTTCAATACTTCTGACGTGAATTCTATAATCTATGAACAGAAAAAAGAGTGAAAAGCATTACCTTTAGCCTTTTAAAAGGCAAATCGAGGCGTGAGATGATCAGAGGAACAGGTCTTTGCTCAGCCAACCGTCAAAGTTCCCTTTTTCTTATCCCGCCGCTCTACTGTTTCTTGCTTGGTTTCTTTTCCGCGCCTCTTCAACCCTAGCTTTTTGGTTTTTTCTTTTTTTCCAACTTTCCCAAAGCTCCTCCCTTTTTCCCTCGGTTTTCCTTTTTTCCCCAAGCCCGCAACTTTTTCTTTTCTTCCTTGCTTTCTCTTCTTTTCTGATCACTCCCGAAACTCTCTCAATCTCTCCCTCACACTCTATCTCTCACTCTCCCGTTGCTTTTTTCCTCTGTTTGTGTAATGAAGTAAGAAGTTGGGAAAAGAAGGCGTGGAAGGTGGTTAAGGCAAGACGTGGAAATGGCAAAGAGGGGACATGGGAAAGCGTGGACAAAACAAAGCCAACAAGTATCCATACACAAAAGGAAGAAGGCGTGAAGTCAGCAAAGGAGAAGGCGTGGGAAGGGATAGCAAAGACTTGACCAAGAAAGTACGCCCTTTCTGGGTTCATGCTGTTCTTGCGGGAGTGGGGGACCAGACAACTTGAAAGATTCTCATTACACGTGTCATTCGCTTATTAGCTAGGGAAAGAAGTTAGTTAGGATAGTTTTCTATAAATGATTCGATTATGTAATAGTTAGGCAGCTTTTGTCAAGATTTGTCATTGGATCAGGGTGGGAATATCCCCTCTGTCTGTCTTCTTCTTCAATTTCCTGCATTCTTTTTCCCCTTCTTCCCTTTCCCGCCAAATCCAATTCTGTATCACTATTTGAAGTTCATCAATAAAATTAGTAAGGATCATTTGAGTTCAATTCAATCGTGAGTGTCAATTTTAGCGTGTTTGATTACTTCATCTTCCTTTCTCAGTCTCAACACTGGTTCTGTATCACAACAGTGGTATCAGAGCTGTGCTAACGAGCCATGGGGATGACAAAAAATCAGGATGAAACTCTGAGAAGAGAGATAATGGAGCTAGGCAGTGTGGTCAGAACCTTCACTAACAAAAATGAGGGAATGGAACAAGCCATCAGATCAATGGAATTCAGGCAAGATGCTACTGAGAAACTATTGAAGGGAATTGATCAGAAGTATGAAGGAATGATGAACATGATGGCTTAACTAATGTCCAAGATGAATGATCGAGACAAGGAGCATGAAGGAAGCAGCAGCTCTAAGGAGGTAACTCAATCAGGAGGATCTAAACTGGATCCACAGAGAGAAGTGTCTGGGAGGAGAGAGTTCAGGAGCGTCCACAAGTTACCTAAAATGGACCTACCAGTTTTCGATGGGGATAATCCTAGGGAGTGGATCAGGAAAGCCAACAAATACTTCAAAATACATGGAGTAGAAGATGATATGAAGTCTGAAGTGGCTGAATTTTACTTCAGGGATAGAGCAGACATCTGGTTTCACGGAGTCTTCCATAGGAGGGAGGTTATACCTTGGGAGGAGCTGACTACTGCTCTGTGTATCAGGTTTGGAGAAGGGAAACCTGAGGAAGCCATCGAGGAATTTAACAAGCTAACACAAACTGGATCAGTAGCTGATTACCTGGAGAAATTCGAGATGCTAAAGGCCTTGGTAATGCCATCCCTACCACATTTATCTGATTCCTATTATAAAGCATGTTTTATGAGTGGATTGAAAGAGGAAATTGTCAACATGGTTAAGATATCTGAGCCTGAATCCCTGGCTGGTGCCATTGAGATAGCTAAACTGCAAGAGAAGAACCTTAAGGCCATACAGAAGATACACAAACCTGCTCCTGCCGGCTTCCATAGCCAGAGGGGGCCAGTGAAGGCACTTACTCATCCCAAATGGAACCAGGATAACCCCAAACACACTCCTAGAACTTATAACCAAAATTCCCTCAACCAGAATCAATTCAAAAGGATTTCTCTTGAAGAGTTTAACTTAAGGAGGGAGAAAGGATTGTGCTATAAATGTGCTGAGCCTTATACCATGGGACATGTATGCAAACAGTCCCATATTCATTACCTAATGGCTGAAGAAGAGGGGACTACAGGAGGGAATGAAAAGCAGGGAGAGGAGGTGTACTGTGACTGTATTAATGGAGAGCTGGCTGATGAACATATAGAGGTCTATGTGCATGCCTTGGCTGGAGGTGCAGGGCACAAGACCATTAAGCTTAAGGGTTTGACCAAAGGGAGACAGGTCACTGCTCTAATAGACAGTGGCAGCACCCACTGCTTTGTAGATGAACAACTGGCAACAGAATTGAGGCTTGGTACTCAGGGACCTAGCTTGTTGGTCAATGTGGCTAATGGAGAAAAGGTGGATTCAAAAGGGCTGGATAAGCCTCTGCAGTGGGAAATGCAGGGACATCAATTCCAGCATACCTTCAATACTCTTAAGTTGGGAGGCTGTGACATGATCCTAGGAGTAGATTGGTTGGCAAGGCATAGCCCCATAGAGTTCTATTTCAAGGACCTTAGTATGAAGATCCACCAAGGGAAGCATGAGATAGTACTAAGAGGAAAGGATAACAGTGTCAAAATAAGAGGACTCAAGGGAAACAGATTGAAGAGATGGCTGAGGAAGCAGGCTTATGGGGTGGTAGCACAACTGGCAGCAGTGATGGAGGTAGATGATCCAGGACAAACACCTACTAAAATCAGTCAGGTTCTGGATCAGTACAAGGATGTTTTTGAGGAGCCTAAGGGAATGCCCCCTACCAGAAGCCATGACCACCAGATTATTCTGAAGGAGGGAGCCAGACCTTTTCAGGTAAGGCCATACAGATGCCCCTGCGTGCAGAAGACAGAAATTGAAAAATTAGTGAAGGAGATGCTAGAAATAGGCATCATACAGCCTAGTAGCAGCCCCTTTGCTTCACCAGTGTTGTTAGTCAAGAAGAAAGATGGATCATGGCGGTTCTGTGTGGACTACAGGCAACTGAATGAGCTGACAGTAAAGAACAAGTTCCCTATGCCTTTGATTGAAGAACTGTTAGATGAGCTGCATGGGGCCAGGTATTTCACTAAGATTGATTTGAGGGCAGGATACTTCCAAATCAGAGTCAAGGTGGAGGACATCCCAAAGACAGCATTCAGGACACACCAAGGACTCTATAAGTTCAAGGTCATGCCATTTGGCTTGACCAATGCCCCTGCAACCTTTCAAAGTTTGATGAACCAAGTTTTCCAGGAGCAGTTGAGAAAACATGTACTGGTGTTCTTTGATGATATTCTGGTTTACAGCCCAACTATGGAGGCGCATGTGAAGCAAGTGACTGAAGTCTTGGGCATTCTGAGGCAACACCAGCTGTATGCCAAGATGAGTAAATGCTCTTTTGCACAACTGCAGGTGGAATACTTGGGACACATAATAACAGCAGAGGGAGTTCAGGCTGACCCAGGGAAGATTAAATGCATGAAGAACTGGCCAAAACCAACAAGTATTAAGCAGTTGAGAGGATTTTTGGGGTTGACAGGCTACTACAGGAGATTTGTCAAGGGATATGGTGCCATAGCAAGGCCCTTGACCAACTTGCTGAAGAGGGACAACTTCCACTGGAATGAAAACTCAGAGAAAGCTTTTCAGGAGTTGAAGAAGGCTATGTGCAGCATCCCTGTCCTAGCTATACCTGACTTTACTCAACCCTTCCTCATTGAAACAGATGCATGCTACAATGGCATAGGAGCAGTGCTGATACAGAACAAGAGGCCTATTTCCTACCTCAGCCAGCCCCTGGGACAAAATAATATGGGACTATCCATCTATGAGAAGGAGTTACTGGCATTAGTAACTGCTGTGACCAAGTGGAGGCACTACTTAGAGGGACATCATTTCATCATACACACTGACCACCAGAGTTTGAAGTATCTGCTTGAGCAAAGGATTACTACCCCTCTCAAACAGAAGTGGCTCACCAAGTTGCTAGGACTGAGCTATGAAATTCACTACAAGAAAGGGAAAGACAATGTTGCTGCTGACGCACTTTCTAGGCAAGGCAGAGAGGAAATAGGGGAATGCTCAGCCATATCATGTGCAGTACCTACCTGGATCAGAGAAGTGCTGGAGAGCTATAAAGAGGATGAGTGGAGCAAGGAGACCATATCGCACCAGATTACTCTTACCATGATGGTATACTCAGGTACAAGAAGAGGCTGGTGGTAGGAGGTCAAGGGGACATCAGAGAAAAGATCATTACTGCTCTACATGACTCTCAAGTAGGAGGACACTCAGGAATTCAAGCTAGCTACCTAAGAGCCAAACAACTGTTCTACTGGCCAGGAATGTACAAAGCTATCAAGGAGAAGGTTCTGGAATGTGACACTTGCAGGAAGTGCAAGGATGAACATGTAGCTTATCCAGGCCTGCTACAACCATTGCCTATACCTCAGCATTCATGGAGTCATGTCACCATGGATTTCATTGAAGGATTGCCTCAATCAGAAGGAAAAAATACCATAATGGTGGTGGTGGACAGGTTCACAAAATATGCTCATTTCATCAGTCTCACACATCCATTTGATGCCCCAAAGGTAGCCAGGCTTTTCATTGATCATGTCAGTAAACTACATGGGATCCCTCAGAGCATGCTTTCAGACAGGGACAGGATATTTGTTAGTCAATTTTGGGGGGAACTGTTCAGTACATTGGGGGCTAAGCTGAACTACAGCACAGCCTATCATCCTCAAACTGATGGCCAGACAGAAAGGGTAAACCAGGTGCTAGAAATGTACCTAAGACATGGAATCAGTGGATATCTATGGCAGAATGGTGGTACAACACCTCATACCACACTGCTATTCAGATGACCCCCTTCGAGGCATTATATGGCCTCCCCCCTCCCCAACTGGCTCTGGGACCTTACCAGCAGCCCAGAGTGGCTGCAGTAGGAGATTATATCAAAGAGAGACAGCAGATTGACATCATGCTGAAACAGAACTTGAAGCAGGCTCAGGAGAGGATGAAAAGATATGCTGATAAGAAGAGAAGTGAGAGGGAGTTCAAAGCAGGAGATTGGGTGTACCTAAGGCTGCAGCCGTATAGACAGACTTCAGTAGCCTTGAGAGGGAACACCAAACTCTCAGCAAAATATTTTGGCCTTTACAGAGTAGAAGAAAAAATAGGGAATGTGGCATACAAACTGAACCTGCCAGCCTTCTCGAAAGTCCACCCTATCTTTCATGTGTCCCTGCTCAAGAGAAAGGTAGGAAATAAAATCACCCCTACACTTCAATTGCCAGACACGAATGAAAGGGGGCATTGGAGAATAGAACCAGTGGCAATGCTTGATAGAAGGGTGGTAAAGAAACGAAATGCGACTGCAACACAGTGGTTGATCCATTGGTGGGGCACGGATCCTGCAGAAGCCACATGGGAGGACGCAGAGGGGATAAAACAACAGTTCCCCACCTTCCAATATTGAGGACAAGATTTACTCTTAAGGGGGGAGTATCGTAATGAAGTAAGAAGCTGGGAAAAGAAGGCGTGGAAGGTGGTTAAGGGAAGACGTGGAAATGGCAAAGAGGAGACATGGGAAAGCGTGGACAAAACAAAGTCAACAAGTATCCATACACAAAAGGAAGAAGGCGTGAAGTCAGCAAAGGAGATGGCGTGGGAAGGGATAGCAAAGACGTGACCAAGAAAGCACGCCCTTTCTGGGTTCATGCTGTTCTTGCGGGAGTGGGGGACCAGACAACTTGAAAGATTCTCATTACACGTGTCATTCGCTTATTAGCTAGGGAAAGAAGTTAGTTAGGATAGTTTTCTATAAATAATTCGATTATGTAATAGTTAGGCAGCTTTTGTCAAGATTTGTCATTGGATCAGGGTGGGAATATCCCCTCTGTCTGTCTTCTTCTTCAATTTCCTGCATTCTTTTTCCCCTTCTTCCCTTTCCCGCCAAATCCAATTCTGTATCACTATTTGAAGTTCATCAATAAAATTAGTAAGGATCATTTGAGTTCAATTCAATCGTGAGTGTCAATTTTAGCGTGTTTGATTACTTCATCTTCCTTTCTCAGTCTCAACACTGGTTCTGTATCACAACAGTTTGGTTTTTCTTAGCCCAAAACTCCTTTCCTCCCTCTTTTTTCTCTCGTCTCGTTCTCCTTAAAACCCTAGTTTCTTCTCTGTTTTCCAGCCGCCGCTCTCTTTTCTACTTCTGTCCTCTTGCTCTGTTCCTTTTTTTTAGCTCTTGTCTTTCCTTTGCTCTTTTTTTGGCCGAAGCTTTCCTCCCTTGTTTTTCTTTCTTAGCTCTGTTTTCTTCTTTTTCCTCTGTTTTTCTTAGCCGAAGATCCTTTTTTAGTTTCCATAGCTAGTTTTTCTTTTTTTTCTTTTTTTATTTTCTCTCAAATTTCCTTAGCCCTCCATGTGTCCTAACACCTCACTTTCTAGGTGTTGTACTGTCAAAGAAATAAAGAAACACTTGTCCCTATTGCATGTGCCCCACTTGGCCGTATTGCATGTGTGCCATATATTATCTTGTATTTTGTGTTTTTCTCTCTTTTTCTTTTCCTTTTCTTTTTTCCTTTTTTTTTTCAAAAACCGATTTATGATAAATGAATGCTAATTTCTAATTACCTTACAAAATGTCATTTCACTTAGCAAAAACTGAGTTTGAAGAAGATAAAATGGATCTTTATTAAGAATTTTCTTTTTCTGACATTTAGTGTAAAAAAATGTATTTTTTAAAAAGAAAAGCAAATGAAAATAAACACCAATTACTATTTGTAACCTTAAATCAATTAAAATAAATAAAATAATAATAAATAAAAATAAAATAAAAATAAAAGAATAAAGCAAAAATTAAATAAAATAAATAAATAAAGCTAAAAAATTGAAATAAATAAATAAATAAAGCTAAAATTGAATTAATTAAATAAATAAAGTTTAAAATTGAAATTTTGGTGTCTACAGCTTGCCCCTTTTTGTTTGAGTTTCGAAGAGACTCAAGACAAAGACGTAGACACCAAATACTTACCTGTATTTATTCTGCTACGAGCTGAAATAAGCAAATATAAAAAAAGGTCAGTGGGATAAAACCCAAACCTGCCGAGGTTGTCGGGATAAAACCCAAATCCAACACGATAAAATGGTCAGTGGGATACAACCCAAGCCTGCTGAGATTCCAAATTCAATACGACAAAATGGTCAATAGGATACAACCCAAGCCTGCCGACATTCCAAATCCAATCATGATAAAACGGTCAACGGGATACAACCCAAGCCTGCCGACATTCCAAGCCCAACACGACAAGACGGTTAGCGGGATACAACCCAAGCCTGCCGAGATTCCAAGTCCAACACGACAAAACGGTCAGTGGGATACACCCCAAGCCTGCCGACATTCCAAATCCAATCACGATAAAACGGTCAGTGGAATACAACACACCCAACATGATAAAAACGGTCAGTGTGATACAATCCAAGCCTGCCAAAATTTCAAATCCAATCACGATAAAACGATCAGCAGGATACAACCCAAGCCTGCCGAGATTCCAAATCTAATACGACAAAACGGTCAGTGGGATACAACCTAAGCCTGCCGAAATTCCAAATCCAACATGATAAAACGGTCAGTGGGATACAACCCAAACCTGCGGAAATTCCAAATCCAATCACGATAAAACGTTAGTGGGATATAACCCAAGCCTGCCGACATTGGTGGGATAAAATTCAAGCCCAACCAAGGTAAAAACGATCAGCGGGATACAACTCAAGCCTGGCAAGATTAACATCCGTGAAGTAAAGTAAATTGACATAGATGTGTGGAGGGACACGGTTACGCTCTAAGGAATGGGATAGGAGGGTGTGCGGCAGACGCTGAGACTTACCAATAAGAAATTAAACTGCCAAGAAGGAAGCTGATACGCTCCTCGGTCAACACATTCCGAGACACGTAGCACGTTTGCCCAAGGATCTAGCGAGATTTCCAACCGTTTGGATTTGCGATTCCTAGAATCAAGAAGGACGGCACGCCTTGAAGAATTAATTAATATAGTTGTTGGGCCTTATTGGGCCTGGTATAATTGGACCATGTGCTGTCATGTATATGGTCATGTTATAAGCCCAATTGATGTGCACTGGACATAAAAATTCAGTTCTCAACACTTAGAATTTTTTAGACTCGATTATGCTGACATCAGCATACGTCATTTAGACGTAATAAATATATATCACTCAATTTGTGATTCTGCCACATGTCATGCGGACGTGATTATATATTTTGTGAAATTAAAATGGACTTCATCGGATACCGGAGTTGAAAATATATTAAATATATTAATTGGGGACATAATCATTACATTATATAATGGTGGGACATTGTATACCCCGCACACATGATTAACTCGAAGTAAATACATTGGATTCTGACTATAGCTATTCATGATGGGACACTTGTAATAATTATTTTCGGCTAAATGTTAGACATAATGATCCATCTTTAATAAAGCGTAATCATTGGAATAATTTGAAATATATTTCCCGCTTGCTTGCGGAGCAAGAATCGTATAATTATACGATTCTAGAAGGTGTAGAAATACGGTACACATACGTAATGAATATACGTATATTTGAACATACATACTCGGATGAATACTCATAAGATATACGTAGAGCGCAACGAGGATACATCACAAAATTGATGCTTATTCGGTGATTCATTATCCAAGAGGGTAATAATATAAGAAAATTGAAGAAATAATTGATAATTATTATTTTCTGATGTGAAAATAGTGAGATAGCTTGTGAATATTATATCATATGATATAATAATGTCAGTGATTTTATGACAGTGATATTTGTCATGAATGCTTGCCCAATTTGATCAATATATGTTTTATAAAAATATTTAATATGATTATTTTTAATGTTTAAAAATATTACAATTATATTTTAATAATATGTTTATTATTAAACGATGTCGTATCTTGGAAGGTTCTGGAATTGATCCTGTGTTTCGCATGTCTCATTATACGGTGTCGTTCTTGGAAGTTTCTGGAATTGTTACTGTTATACACAGTACAGAAGCAAAATGGTCTTTTGTGGTGACATCAGACTACAGTGCCCCTCACAAAGCTCTAAATATATTATTAGTTGGTGTCACATATCCTGTAGCATGATCCAAGGGCAAATATTTCATTCTTACGTGTGGGTATAGGTAACGTGGCACGATCCCAACCCTCTATATATAAGATTCCTATAGAGGGCTGTGGGCCTGGCATGTCGGATGCTTACATGGCCTACTATGATTGGTCTATTTTTACACTTTTTCTTGTAGTTTCTACAGGAAAAAAGAACTGTTCCGCGGTGTCACCTGGTGTCACTTTCACTGTACTGCACTGTAGAAACTACAGTGATTCACTATTTTGGGCACTGTTTGGCATATGAAAGGATGGTAATACCCTCCACAGTGCCCATTGCCAAATGACCGTTGTACCCCTGGTGTATTATTTGGTGGTTTTTAACTGTAGTATGTGGGCCTCCCTGTTACAGTCACTTAACCACGTGGCTCTTTCTGGTGCGTTTGATTCTGCCACGTGGAGTTGATTTGCTGGCCATTTTTATTTTGATTATAGTTAATATATTTAGTTTATTTTGCACAGTTTTAAGAACTGAACTGCGTCGTTTTTCTATATTATCACTGTGCATGTTTAGTACTGTTTATTTCACGGGTGTTACGGATGATTGCCACGTGTCGTGCATCTGATGGTGGATTTCAACCTGATTCTCGCTCATCTGAATTTGATATTATTTGAAGTCCGCGGCCTATATATACCCTCGACCCTGAACTGTTTGACATTGTTGGTACTGTCGAGGGTGATGGCATTCATGGAGGATTACTGGGAGCATCTTCCGGACCTGTTCAAGCATCGAGTGAAGGAGCTGTATTATGAAGATTTGAAGAGTGGCATTCGTATGCAGTTTCTTGAGCGTATTCGATCCAGGCTTCGTTATATATTTGTGGATAGTGGTGATATTCTGCCATTGTTCAATATTGATGGTCTTGATCGTATACTGCAACCATTGATCCGGAGTTTGCTGCGGTTGATGGATGCTAATGTTATAGACGGAATACAGATCGAGCACAGAATTTGTGCATATTTTCGTAGTTTTCTTAGGGCCTTTAGGGTTTATGTTGAATCCAAGGGAAAGTACGTTAATTTTGTATTCAATGATGACGAATCTTCATATCTACCTGGATTTTGTATTCACCTGGACGATCACGTTCTGTTTAGCAGTTGTGATGATTGTATTAGGCTTTTGTTGTTGACATCCAGTGATGTTATTTTCGGTTGCGAGTACGGAGCCTGTGAGAATGTAATTGGATGTGACAGACATGTTAATGAATAGACATTTATCCATAAATAAGTGTTATTAATCGTTATTGGTGTTTTTGCGTAATTAATTTGATGTTGGTGCTGATATTGTCAAAAACAATTAAACTAATTTAATTGGACTGCTTAATGTGATCTGGACTGATAATCCCTTTCTGATAATGGTTCTGGATAGAACCATTTCCGATGGCACATCTTGGTGTGTATCATTCCCCTTCTCTTGACAAGGATTTGTCCTCAAATCTTGGGAAAAAGTGGAACTCCATGTTGGCGCACTTATAGGATAGCAATGTGAAAACTAGATAAATGAGCACTAGCCATGTCACATGTCGCTTGGACAACCTCATGAGTGTTTACAAATATGTCAGCCTAAGTTTTCTTTTATTTCCTTCAAACAAGGCAAAGATACATGGCTGGAAGGGTATCCAAAATCGCTTCATAAAAGTCCCTTGATCGTTGAAAGCCGAAGAGATGGCTGTGTTTGATCGGGAATATCTTGAGGGATGCTGGCAACTATGATAGTTGGTATCAAAGCCAACTATTTGAAGGAAATAAATCCCTATTCTCTATTGCCCTATCATGAAAATATGCAATGGTTAAATCTTTATGGTAGTTATGATGCTTGGTACAAACATTTCGTGATCGTCATTTTCAGGGTAATCTCTGGTGTGCTTATGAAGAATACAATAAAGAAGATTGTCGTATGTTCATAGTATTGTATCCTATGTCTTATGCCATAGTTAGTAGGCAAGTTGCAATTGATCTTCTGTATATCCGTATTTCTATGATTGCTTTTGAAAATCTTTCCAAAGAAGCCCTAAAAAAGTAATATGTCTTCCTCTACTTCTTCTAGTATTACTATTTCTAGTGGTCTTGTATTAAATAAAATTAATAGTAATAAGCTTGATTATTTATATGAAGTTTTTGTTGAACCAGAGATGGTTAACCCTACTTCTTTACCTGTTATTAATCCTTATACTGCTTTTGGCAAACAATCTTTCTCTCCTTTTAGACAAATCAAATCTTTGATTAAATATCATCCTAAAGGAGTTAAAGAATACATCCAGGCCTCTAAGGTTGATCAACATCCTATTCCTGCTACCAAGAAGGAACAATTTATAACGCTTCATATTCCTAATGATTTTCCTTCACAATGGAAGCAACAAGGATATACCCATATTCATTTTGGAGCCATCAGGATATCCTTATCATTTCATGGGAGAAAAAGATTACCAGTAGTTGCTCGAGTAGCCCTACTTGACACTAGATTCACAAAATACCAGCATGCCTGTATTGCAACAGTTGAAAAACTCTCAATGTTGGAACTGTATTTATCACCCTTTTTCCTAATTTTAATATGTCTTTAGCAGATCAAGTTATTGATGCTTTGAAAGTACAGGTTCAAATTATTGGTGCAGATCAAGTTACAGATGCTATCGCAGCAACTCTACACTACCAAATGGTGTATCGAGTTCAAAACCATGCTCTTGATCTTACCATCCCTGGTGGCGAAGATGCTCTTCTTATCCGTGTGGATGAGAAAAATATAGCTTCCTGTACTCATGTTCCAAGACAGATTTCTAAGTCAGATCTAATCTCACTATTACCCAATAGTTGGATTACTGACTATGAATCTCTTCATACCCAGGCCAATGAACCTCTTGAATCTTCAAATTTAAGAATCTCTCAAACTTCAGAAGGGGGAATTTCTATTTCATTTGATCATTCTCATCTGAAATCTTCAAAAGCTAATATACCCTCTATAATTCTTGCAGATGTCTCAATGGAATTACCCAGCAAAGAAGACAAATTATGGGTCGATATGATTATAATTATGAGAGAGGTTTTCTCCAAGATATTATTGCTCATTTTAATTCAAAAGGAGAAGCTGTCTATCATTTCCAGGATCCCATCTCCGGTCATATATATTTTGATGTCTGTATAAAGTGTGATGAGTGTTAGTGGGAACTTACATATGGGACACCTGATCCACAACCTTCAAAAAAGAAAAAGTCCCTTGCAATTGACCCTCAACCAATTGATCATCCTTCACCCTGTAAACCAGGACCTAAACCCCACAAGAGCCAGATACTGATAGTTTTACATCAGTCAGAAGTCGGTTTAATGGTTACCAACTTCCATCCTCATGGGTTTACCAACCACCACAAAAGGACCACAAATCCCTTCATCCTGACTCTAAAAAATGCCTTGATATTTTAGAAAAGGAAGCTAGGGATCAAACAAAGAAACAAGAATGGAAACCCAAACTGGTCCAACCAATTAAATGCTTGAATCAAAAGGTTGAACCTTCTCTCAATCCAATTGACGAGTGTTTTATGTTCAAAGAAGAAGATTTTCCAAAGTTAGAATCATTTGTCAAAAATGGTTCTAGGCATATCCCAAAGATTCAAAATGCTGCTCCGACAGTTCTACCATCAGGAGAAATAGTAGGTCCCAGTCCTACTGAAGAAGTCCTTAATTGGCAGACAGAAAACTCCTTGGTTCAAAACTCTGCACTTACTTCTATTCACAAAAATGTTACGGAAGTAAGACATAAAGTTGATCATATTGATACCACCGTCAAGACTCAGAATTCTCAGGTATCTCATATGATTAAAGTTCTTGAAGAAAAACTTGAAGGACTCAAATATGAATTACCATCTAATTCATCTTCTTTAGCTAATTTTGTTTTGAATAAAGAAAAGGAAACTCAATTTATTCAGAATCAAATTGCTACTTTAAGAACTACAGGAGAAGTTCCTAAATTTGACATCAGACCAAGCGAACCAGTCACAAAGGTAAGTCCAGGATTTGGTGCTACACTATCAGAAATTGGCCAACACCATTTTATTTTTGAGGAGTTACTACTCTTAATCCTTCAGTATTTTTTCCTGACCAGCCACAGCAATCTTCTAAACCTTTTGACATTGCACAGGTTTTGCGAGAATATCGCAAAAACAAACAAAAGCAAAAGGAGAAGGAACAAGAAAAAAGAAAAGTTGAGAAAGAAAGGAAAAAAGAAGAAGAAGAAAGAAAACGGAAGGCAAAGGAAGTTGTACAAGAACCTGACTCTTTATTAATGTATACTGTACATACTAATCCTACTTTTTCTATTGGAGAAAGCAAATAAAGCTACAAAGATCTATGACAATCCCTCTCATCTATGCTAAAAGATCTTCATGATGATTTAGTTCCATATATATCAACATATTCGCAAGTATCTGATTCCTTTGAATCAGACCAGGCAAAATTATCAGACTCTCAGGTGTCTGATAACGAAGATTCATCAGTAGAAATTAAAACAACTGAAGAAGAAGAAGGAGAATCTTCTCCAAATTCTAAGGGAGAATCGTCTCCAAAATCTTCTTATGACCAAATTTCTTCTGATGAACACATCCCAGTGATTAATATGGCAACTGAAGCTGAAGTTGTACACCCAGATGATACAGATGAAGAAGGAGAAGGAGAAACTTCTGGAGCATCAAGGACACAACAAACAAATTTTCCTAAAGCAAAGGGAGTACAAATTTTTACAATTGACAATATTCCTTCTGAGCAATGGGAAGCAAAATTCCAAGAATTTCATGCTTGGATGATTGTCCAAAACTTAACTGAAGAATCTCATTTTGAAATCTTATCTGTATTTACTGCTCATTTTGCAGGAATTCTTAAAAATTGGTGGACTAGTCTCGGAAAACAGGACAAACTATTTTTCTTGACTAGACAAGATTTTGCTGAGAACATAAACATCCTTCATCTGATGTTTATTGGTGATGTCAAAGAAAGCAGAGAGACAAAGAGAAAAGAATTCTTTCAAATGAAATGTTTATCTTATGATCGAAAAGATCTAAATAAGCATTTCAAAAAGATGACTAAGTTATTTATTGCTCTTGGTGCAGATAAAAATCTCAAGCAAGCCTTTATTATTTCTCTTCCAAAGTCTCTTTCAGATGGTGCAGAAATGTTCATCCATAATAAATACGGATGATGCGGTTGAGCACGAGGCCCAAAGTGTTCAAGTAGACCCTGTGAAGGTGCCCCAAGGCCCAGTGACACGAGCACGAGCTAAGAGATTCAAGGAGTCCCTCCAAGCCTTGGTCCGTGCCATCCAAGCCCAAGAGAAACTGGCCATTGAAGGAATTGAGTTGGAATATCCTTGCACGACTTCTAAAATGCTGCTTACAATTGAAGATGCAAGTGTTCAAGCTCCAAACGGCGGGCTGAGCCGCAGTTAAGTACCCTCGCTGAGCCGTACGGGGGTCTCGCTTTTAGTTGGGCTAGCTTTCGGTCAAGTGAAGGCCCAAGGGACTGACCGAACTTTCCTTGTTATTTTTCCAGTTTATTAGGTCTTAGTCACGGCTATTAATAGCCTCAAGCCGCATGTACATTCAGTTTTTGAGAGCATTGAATAAAATTTCCAGAATTTCGTCCATTCTTTGTGGCAAATTCCCTTAGCTTGTGAAAGCTAAGTTGAACATCCTAGAGTTGATCCTAGGCTGTTCTTGACTTATCAATCAAGAACACACACTTGATTGTGGTGTCCTCTACCGTTAAATCTGTTCTTGAGTGGTCCAAGTTCGGGTTCAACTCCATCAAATCATCAACGTGTTCCTCTAGATCCGAAGTAGCTTCCGCGTCTCGTATCAACTGGTATCAGAGCTGGTTAGAGGTATCACGCATATCCCTTTTTATTATTTTTAGATCTGTTTTAGTCTTCTAAATTCGTAGCTCAAGTGCTTGGGTTTGTCAAGTCCGAAATTTGTCTTGGTTGTTTCCTTGTCACAAATCTGTCTTTGTTGTTTAGTTGTTGTCCGAAAATTTCTGTCCAGTTTTGTCTTGTGTAAATCTGTCTTGGTTGTTTCCTTGTCACAAATCTATCTTTGTTGTTTAGTTGTTGTCCGAAAATTTCTGTCCAGTTTTGTCTTGTGTTTATGTTCTGTTTAAATCCAAAAATCTGTTGTGTTGCATACCTTATTGTCATTCCCTTGAGTCGTTGCTGGAATTATTTTGCTGGGATGCCGAATCTGTTTGCACTTGTTTCTTGAACCTTTGTGTTGTTGCTTTGCAAAACTGAACATCAAAACCTGATATGTTCCTCGATCAACTTGTTTCGAGACACGTAACACGTTTGCCCAAGGATCTAGCGAGGATGTCCAACGCTTGGAATTGCGGGATCTAGAACCAAACGGACAACACGATTTGATTCAAGACGGTAGGACGACGACTCCAATGAAGGTGACTACTCCACGGGATAGGTTGGTAGAACAATCTAGGACGAGAAGCAAGATTGCTCAATGACCCTTGCTAAAGCAAGTAAAAGGCTCGAACACTTTTCTTAGAAGAAGGAACGAAAATAAGACAATTTTATTGATAAAAGTTCTGATCCCTAAACCTTACAAAGCAAGCCTATTTATAGGCTAAAGTGACTAAAACCCTAAAGGGCCTAGGAAAAGGAAAAAGTCAGCCCATGCTCTTGGAACAAGATGGGCCGGCCCATGCTCTTACTTAATCATTAACTAATTGCTAACTAATTGATGGGGCCTAAGGCCTTATTCTCTTGGTGGCCCGCTTGACTCTTCGTGGCCTTGGATCATGGTGTAAATGACTCGATTGTCTCTCTCCAAGCCCTCAATATCTTTGTGAACTCCATGTTGGTCTTGGACAACTCTAACCAGAGCTTGGAGTGATTCTTTAAAGAGCCTGGCCCGTGCACGTGTGACTGGGCCCAATGGGACTCGGACTGGGTCATTGCGTGGGCCGAGGCTCGTGCACACATCAGTCCCCTCCTCTTGAGAAGGATTTGCCCTCAAATCTGGATCCTCCTCGTCAAGAAATGGGCTTAGGTCCGCGACGTTGAAGGTTGCACTAACATTGTACTCCCCAGGTAGCTCCAACTTGTATGCATTGTCATTGACTCGTTGGAGTACTCGAAATGGTCCATCACGAATGCAAGAATTAGGCACACACAGTTTATCCATTTGGCATGTCTCTTACTCAACTTGGGTTGCCCTTTGAGGTACTTCAATGACTCGTGATCAGTGTGTATCACGAACTCCCGAGGGCGAAGATAGTATTGCTAGGTCTCTAAGGCCCTCACTAATGCGTACAATTCCTTGTCGTACGTGGGGTAGTTTAATGCAGCTCCTCCCAACTTCTCGCTAAAGAAGGCACAAGGCCTCTTGTCTTGCATGAGGACTGCTCCAATACCTACACCAGCAGCATCACATTCAATTTCAAAAGTCTTGTTAAAGTTTGGTAATGCTAACACAGGTGCATGTGTGAGTGTGTCCTTGAGGGCGAGAAATGCTTGTTCTTGTGATTCTCCCCAGTGGAACTTGTCATTCTTCTTTGTCACGGCGGTCAACGGGGCGGCAATGGTGCTAAAATCTTTGACAAATCGCCGGTAAAAGCCCACCAATCCAAGAAAGCTGCGCACGTCAGGGACGGATGTGGGAGTTGGCCATTGCTCGATGGCCTCAATCTTGGATTTGTCCACCTTGATGCCCTGCAAACTTACCACATAGCCTAAAAACACAAGCTCGTTAGTACAAAAGGTGCACTTCTTGAGGTTAGCGTATAGACGCGCCTGTCGAAGTGTCTCAAGAACTAATCTCACATGCTCTAAGTGCTCATGCTCACTACGACTATAGATCAGGATGTCATCAAAGTAAACAATGACAAACTTGCCAATAAAATGTCTCAAAACATGGTTCATTAGTCGCATAAAGGTGCTAGGGGCATTAGTCAAGCCAAAAGGCATGACTAACCACTCATAGAGACCATGTTTGGTTTTGAAGGCTGTTTTCCACTCATCGCTTTCTTTCATCCTAATTTGATGATATCCACTCCTTAAGTCAATTTTGGTGAAAATAATAGCACCATCGAATTCATCAAGCATATCATCAAGTCGAGGAATGGGATGACGATATTTGACAGTGATAGCGTTTACAGCCCGACAATCAGTGCACATGTGCCAAGTACCGTCCTTTTTGGGGACAAGTATCACAGGCACAGCACAAGGACTTAGACTCTCTTTCACCCAACCCTAACCTAAGAGGCCATCAACTTGCCTTTGAAGCTCCTTAGTCTCCTCAAGGCCCATGCGGTAAGCAGGTTTGTTGGGTAGTGGTGCTCCAGGAATGAGGTCGATTTGGTGTTCAATCCCTCGAATGGGTGGTAAGCCATCAGGGACCTTGTCAGGGAAAACATCCTCAAATTCCTGCAAGAGAGCTACCATACTCGCAGGCAATGCCTTATCGAGCTTAGCAACATCTAAGAGCACGTGTTTACAAATCATGAGAAGTACAGGCTGGTCAGAATTCATAACTTTTCTAACATCCTTAGCCTTAATAATCATGTTTTGCTTCCTAGTGGTATGTGTCGTGGGTGATTTGTCATGTGTAACCTTAGGTGTGCTTACTTGACCCTTGGTCGATGGCTCACTTGCAGAAGTGGAGCCGTTGCCAGGGTTGACCGCCTTTTGTTTCCTCCTTTGACGGTCTTGCTCACACTCTCTTTGCAACTTAAGTTAGTCCTCATACACTTGTGCAGGTGTAAGTGGGGTGAGGACCTTGAGCTTGCCATCATGCAAGAGTGTGTACTTGCTTGCCCTTCCGTCGAATGTGACGTGTTTGTCAAATTGCCAGAGTCTCCCCAGGATGACATGGGTTGCGTGCATAGGCACGACGTCACAAACAATTTCATCAGTGTAAGTTCCAATGGAAAAGGGAACGCGTACCTGCTTGAAGACACGTACCTCTCCATCCTCACTCAGCCATTAGAGGCGATAAGGGTGTGGATGTTTAGTAGTGGGGAGCCCTAAGCTCTCAACCATGAGTAGGCTTGCCACATTCGTGCAACTCCTACCGTCGATGATGAGGCTGCACACCTTGTCTCCTACCTTACAGCGGGTGTAAAACAGGTTCTCGCGTTGCAGTTGCTCGTCCTCCTTAACTCGGGCGATTAGCACTCGTCGTGCCACCAAGCACCCTACTTCTCCTTGTGTAGGCGAGCAATCCTCCTCAGCTGACTCTTCTTCCAGGCAGTCGTCTTTGACCAATTCGGGCATCTCCTCACAATCGTCATCATCAGACACGATCTCGCCATTGTGAGTGATGAGCATGACCCGTTGGTTTGGACACTGAGACTGAATATGTCCTAACCCTTGGCACTTGAAGCACTTGATGTCCCTACTCCTAGTCTTAGGAGTCTCATGCGGTGCCTTCGAAGTGGACCTGGATGCATCGGAAACCTTGTTAGGGGTAGAATAGGAATTGCGGTTAGAGGCGTTTCCTTGGATTCGGTTAGAAGAGGTTGGTGTCGCCGCACTTCCAACTTCGGGGGTCGCTCTTCGTGGTTGGTTGCCCCTCCATGAAGTGGTGTTAGAAGATTGGAAAGTACGTGCTCCTCGTCTTAATTTCTTCCCCCGCTCGGCCTTAATAGCTAGTTCTAGAAGGTCGTGCATGTCCAAGTAATGTTGGAGCTCCAAGGCTTCTTGAAGGTCAGGATTGAGACCTCTAAGAAACCTAGCCATCGTGGCTTCATTGTCCTCTTGAATGTTGGCCCTCATCATGGCCATCTCGATCTCTTTGTAGTAGTCCTCAACACTCATGTTGCCTTGAGTGAGGGTTTGAAGCTTCGAGTGGAGATCGCGATTGTAGTAGCTAGGAACAAATCGCTTGCGCATCAGTGCCTTGAGTTCTTGCCAAGTCCGGACACGTGGTTCTCCCATCCTCCGCCTATTGGTCCTCACTTGGTCCCACCAGACTAGTGCGTAGTCGGTGAACTCCACGGTAGCAACTTTAATCTTTTGTTCCTCGCTGTAGTCATAGCAGTCGAAGACCATCTCGATACGGCCTTCCCACTCCAAGTAAGCTTTAGGGTCACTTTTGCCTTTGAATGCGGGGACTTGAATCTTAAGCCCCTTGAGTTCGTTCTTAGACGTGTCCCGTCGAGGCTTCTCGGGTTGCTCGTCGTCTTCACCGGCGGAGTAGTCCTCACTGGGTGCTCCTTTGAGGCCACGGCTACTCCGGTTGAGTGATCCAGAACGAGAGCCTGGGGTGAGACTCTTGGCGAGTTCATCAAACCGGGTGTGCAACTCCTCCATTTGTTGCTCACTAATGCGTTTGAGCTCATGCCTCATGGCAGTGAACAACAGGGAATAGTCTTTGGACGGTGGTTGTTGATCTTGCTCCATGTCTCTCCTTACGCCCTGCAAAAGGTTAGTAGCACAAGGAATAGTGCAAATGTGTCCTCACTTCACTCCCTTAGTGTATCACTCACGCTCGTGTATAGCACTCAAACACTCTTATTAGACTTACCAAGTACCTTTACCTGTTGGATTAGGTAGTTGAGAAATGTTGCTCAAGTCCAATGGATTTGTCTCCAACCTCTTCCCAAGAGTAATCACGAGTGTAAGACACAATTTGGGTGAGAGTGCGAGATGGAATGGACGAATTTGAAGGGTTATGGGTGGCGGGCAGATTTGGAAATAATGCTAAGGAAGGAGTGAAAGTAGGAGTGAAAGTAAGAGTGGTTCCCTAAAGCAAGGAGAGAAAATAGGAAAGTGTCCAAGCAAAACAAGAGTTATCCAAGTAATTTTCTTAGTTTCCTAAATTAATTTGGAAAACACGTTGGGTTTGGGAAACTCTTTAGGAAATCTCTCTTGAACAACCTTTAGAAGCTTCCAAATTCCTCTCCAAAACAGATTCGGATTCTCTCCTCCCCTTAACCGAAATTTCCAGATTTGTTCTCCCTCTAAAATCCTCTCCCAAAGGTCGGCTATTTCCCTATAAAAACCCCTCTCCTCACAACCGCCTCTACCTCCAAGCAATTCGGCTCTCTTACCCTCAAGACATAACAATTCGGCTCTCTTCTTTCTTCACAAGGGCAAGGCAGATTCGGTTCTTGTCTCTTGCGCAACAGCCAAGGCAGCCAAGACAGATTTGGATTATGGCTTCGCGGCAAGAAGGTTCAAGTGACCTCACATAAACTACACCTCCACGGGTTGCTCAAGATTCCTCCAAGAAGTTTATTCCCAAGCCAAGGAAGTCTCGTATGGATGCAAGAGCGTACAAGAAACTTTTTATTAGAAGGAAGGTGCAAGTTTTCAAGGTTCAAGATAATCAAGAACTCCAAGAACCTCAAAAGGTGGTACAAGTGATCAAGGCTCAAGGTGATCAACATTTCCAAGAAGAGGTTGGTCAAAATTTTTGAGTGCTTCTTCTAGTTGTAATTTTCTGTTTTGGGAATAACAATTCAAGAAGAAATCCGGCTAGCAATAAAACTTCAACTTCCCTTCTATTGTTGCTCTACCCGACTCCTCCTTTTCTCTTCTCCTTTCGTTTGTCCCCTTTTTTTTTTATATCAAACGACTAACACAACAACTAGACCGAACTGGAAAAAATTTCCAGATTTGATTCGGTCCTTAATACCCAAGTATCGACCACAATCCTTCAAGAATTCCCATGCGAGTTTCAAGAACTTCAACTTGCGATTCTGTTTTTTTTTCTTTTTTTCCTTCATTTTTTTTTGACTTAAAGACAACACAAATATTTGGCCGAATGAGTAAAATTCCAGAGATTTGGTCGGCTCTCCAACGCAATTTTTTTTTTCTCCCAATCTTCCAAGAACTATCACTATGCGTTTCAAGGTTTCAAGAAAGTATCCAAGAACTTCAAGAACCTTAGAACCTTGTAGGTTCTCTTCAAGATTCACAACTCCAACAAGTTTAAGCCACAAATCAGTTTAGAAAACTAAATGAAACAACTTGGATGACCCACACACTCCTTGGTCAGATTTGGAACCAAGGGTCCTAGCGCAACAAGAAACCCTAGCGCTAAGACCAAACCCTAGCCGCCTAGTAGGAAGCCCTAGCTGCCCCCCCTTGGAACTTCCTTTTGTTCCTTGAGGACCGCGGGCAGGTTGGAGCCAACTACCACAAGCACGACGTGGGCGGAATTTCGATGTAACAAGAACACAAGTTTCGGTCAGATTTGTTAAGGCCACAACTACGCATGCATGGACAGCTTTGGCTCAACAAGGTGCGACACTTACGGGCAGAATTGAAGACAACTATTGATTCAATACCAAGGACAACGTATGGACAGATTTGATGACACAAAGTTGACCAGAATTGACTCAATCAAGAACGCCAACGACTCCGGACAGATTTGATACAAACGACACAAACAAAACAAAGAAGCTATCATTTTTTTTAAAAAAAAAAAAAAAACAAGGCAGCGGAAAATAATACAAGATCCTACGACACAACTACGAAAAAACAAGGATATAACGAAAGATACCTCTACCAAAGCTCTGAAACCAACTTATACGTTCCTCGATCAACTTGTTTCGAGACACGTAACACGTTTGCCAAGGATCTAGCGAGGATGTCCAACTCTTGGAATTGCGGGATCTAGAACCAAACGGACGACACGATTTGATTCAAGACGGTAGGACGACGACTCCAATGAAGGTGACTACTCCACGGGATAGGTCGGTAGAACAATCTAGGACGAGATGCAAGATTGCTCAAAGACCCTTGCCAAAGCAAGTAAAAGGCTCGAACACTCTTCTTAGAAGAAGGAACGAAAATAAGACAATTTTATTGATAAAAGTTCTGATCCCTAAACCTTACAAAGCAAGCCTATTTATAGGCTAAAGTGACTAAAACCCTAAAGGGCCTAGGAAAAGGAAAAAGTCGGCCCATGCTCTTGGAACAAGATGGGCCGGCCCATGCTCTTACTTAATCATTAACTAATTGCTAACTAATTGATGGGGCCTAAGGCCTTATTCTCTTGGTGGCCCGCTTGACTCTTCGTGGCCTTGGATCATGGTGTAAATGACTCGATTGTCTCTCTCCAAGCCCTCAATATCTTTGTGAACTCCATGTTGGTCTTGGACAACTCTAACCAGAGTTTGGAGTGATTCTTTGAAGAGCCTGGCCCGTGCACGTGTGACTGGGCCCAATGGGACTCGGACTGGGTCATTGCATGGGCCGAGGCTCGTGCACACATCAAAACCTTATTGGGGAAGTCTTGAGCTTCTTGGATCACCAGAGGTTAATCTTGGCTGTCTTGAAACCTGAAATAAACCTTCAACCGTGTTCTTGTTTTCATGGAACTTTGATCTTGAAACCAAATCTGTCCAAGTTGTTTACGTTAATTGCTGTGAGATTATGGTCTAAACTGGCTGGCTATTGTGTGAAAACACCCCAACAGAAGTCAAAAAAAAAAAAATTCAAGAAAGATGGCTCTAGTTTCCAATTCTTGACCAGCCTCCAAGTTTTACCAAATCTGATTCAAACTTGGACTTCCAAATCTGAACAGCCCTAGTCTTGGTCAGCCTTCAAGCCACCAAATCTGATTCAAAGTTGGACTTCCAAATCTGAACAACCTCCAATTCGTGACCAGCCAAAAAGAAAAAAAAATCGGCTACAACAAAGGTAAAAAAAAATCCTAAGTTTCCTATTCTTGACAGCCTACAAGTTTTACCAAATTTGGTGCAAAATCTGACCAGCCCAAAATTTCAAATTTGAACCACTTGGGACTCCCAAATCTGACCAAACTCCAAGTTTTCCAATCCTTGGCAACCCCAAGTGTCCAAATCAGATCAAACTTTCCAATTTCCGAACCTTGAATTCTTAAATTTTCCTAAAATCGTTGGAGCAATTGTGACACCCGATTGGGCTGAGTTTTGGGTAGTAGATTACCCATTATTTGAGCAGCCTAAGGCTACCCAAAATACTCCAAAACCCTTACCAAAAAGACCACGGACCAGCAGCTCAACAAATTCCAGAAAATTGGGTTTCGGGTAGAGTTTTCTAGGATTTTCAAATTTTCAGCATTCAAGTTAATTATCTTACTTTCTTTTGAGTCGTTAGTTATTGTCCAGCTATATTCTGAGTCTTGAGTCGTATCTAGGTCTTCATTCATTCACCTCCATTTATTGCTACTAGCTTGTGTGTCACTTGTTGACTAGTCAAGAACGTACATTGCGGTGACGCCTAGTTTGTTCAACACCGAGCAACTAGCAAGCCAAGGAATTGCTTGGTAAGATTATTAGAGAGTGATACACTTGAATGAAACACGAGTGTGAGTGACCTATACATTGTATTAAAAAAAAAGTGAAAAAAGAGAGAGAGAGGAACTCTTTTGTTTGTTTTGCAGGTGAACTAAATATGTCTAGTGGAGTGGGTAGCCAAACCATGGACATCAAACTACAGTTGGAAGCCATGATGGGGGAGTTCAAGCGATTGCTCAAGAATGAAATTGAGCCATTGCATGACCTGATTGATCAGTTGGAGAACTCAAGACCTCCACCTACCCCGAGTAAGGGCAAAGAATCAGCATACTCAAACGATGAAGAGGAAGCGTTTGAGGAAAGGTACCAAAATGATCAAAGGTTCCAATGTCGAGGAGACGACACCATTAAAGGTGTCAAACTCAAGATTCCTTCATTCCAAGGCAAGTCGGACCCCGAGGCGTACTTGGAATGGGAATGGAAAATAGAGTTAGTCTATGACTGCCACACCTATACGGATGAGCAAAAGGTGAAACTAGCACCCGTAGAATTCACTGACTACGCCTCCATTTGATGGGACCAACTTAGACTAAGCCGAAGGAGAAATCGTGAGAGACCTGTGGAAACTTGGGAGGAAATGAGGAGCCTGATGAGAAAAAGGTTCATTCCGAGCTACTATAGCCGAGATCTACACCGTCGGCTACAAGCTCTCAACCAAGGGTCCATGTCAGTTAAGGATTATTACAAGGAGATGGAAATGGCCATCACGAAGGCGAATTTGTGTGAAGATGGAGAGGCCACTATGGCTCGTTTTCTACATGGATTGAGGCCCGAGATTGCCGAAGTAGTGGAACTCCAACACTACCTCGACATGAATGAAATGCTCGAGAAGGCGGTTACAGTTGAACGGCGCCTCAAGAGGAGGGGTACTGCGCGACAAAGCACTACTTATCAAGCTGGAAATTGGCGTACTTTTCAACCAAAAAGGGAGAAGAAGGCCGCAGTTCCTTCTCACCCTCCAAGGGCGAATGGCCTCCTTTCCAAGGCAACGCCCAAGCCTGACTTTAAGGCTAATAATGGAGTTTCCAAACCGCGTGGTCGAGACACCAAGTGCTTTAAGTGTCAAGGATTTGGCCACATCGCATCTCAATGCCCTAACCAAAGGACCATGCTTATGTTGCCAAATGGGGAAATTGTATCGGATGAGGAAGAGGAGTACGAGGGGATACTGCCTCTAGAGGAGGAAGAGAATGAATCGAGTGAGGAGATACCTACACATGAGGAGATTGGATGCCTAGTGGTTCGAAAGGTCCTCACTACCCGCGCCAAAGAGGAGGAAATGGAGGTACAACGGGACAATCTTTTCTACACAAGATGTCATATCAAGGATAAGGTATGTAGTGTTGTTATTGATAGTGGGAGTTGTGCCAATGTAGCTAGTTTACTCATGGTAGAAATGTTAGGGCTCCCAGTTATCAAACATCCAAGACCTTATCGCCTTCAATGGTTGAACAATGAAGGGGAAGTCTGTGTATTTAGACAAGTAAAAGTGCCATTCCGAATTGGCAAGTACAAAGACGAAGTTACTTGTGATGTCGTGCCAATGCAAGCAAGTCACCTCATTCTTGGACGGCCTTGGCAATATGATCGCGATGTCGAATTCAAGGGAAGAGCAAATAAATATGTCTTTACTCATTGCAATAGAAAGGTGACACTTGTACCTCTCACCCCAAAACAAGTGTATGAAGATCAAATGAGGCTCCAAAAGGAGTATGAGCTAGAACTTGAGAGGAAAAAGCGAGAGAAAAGTGAGGAAGATAAAGGAGAGAGTAGAGCCGAACCCCTAGGAAAGAAAAAGGCAACAAGTGGGTCAGCTATGAGAGAAGAAAATAAGGGGAACCTAAGCTTGCTAGCAAAAGCCAAAGATGTAAGGCGAGCTTTGTCTTCCAACCAACTCTTACTTATGCTTGTGTGCAAAGAAGAGTTGGTCACTTCATCTATACCCACTGACTCCTTGCCTTCTACTATTTTACCTCTCTTGCAGGAATTCGAGGACATATTTCCTGAGGATGTACTTGATGGACTACCACCGCTAAGGGGAATCGAGCACCAAATTGATCTCATTCCTGGAGCACTATTGCCTAACAAACCGGCCTATAGAATGGGTCCTGAGGAAACAAAGGAATTGCAAAGGCAAGTGGAGGAATTGCTAAGGAAAGGTTGGGCTAGAGAAAGTCTAAGTCCATGCGTTGTACCAGTGATTCTCGTGCCAAAGAAAGATGGAGCGTGGAGAATGTGCATCGACTGTCGAGCAGTTAATGCAATCACGGTAAAATATCGTCACCCTATCCCTAGGTTAGATGATATGTTAGATGAATTGCATGGTGCCATTATCTTTACTAAAATTGATTTGAAAAGTGGTTACCACCAAATAAGAATAAAAGAGGGAGATGAGTGGAAAACCGCTTTCAAAACTAAACATGGTCTATACGAGTGGTTAGTAATGTCATTTGGCTTAACTAATGCACCTAGTACCTTCATGCGTTTAATGAACCATGTTTTAAGACCTTTTCTTGGGAAATTTGTAGTGGTTTACTTTGATGATATTCTGATTTATAGTAGAAGCTTAGAGAAACACCTTGAGCACCTCAAAGCCATCTTTGAAGTACTTTGAAGGGAAAGGCTATATGCCAACCTTAAGAAGTGTACATTTTGCACTGATCGTGTTGTGTTTCTAGGATATGTTGTAAGTGCGCAGGGCATTCATGTAGATGAAGAGAAGATTAAGTCCATCCAAGAGTGGCCAACACATACCTCTATAAGTGATGTGCGCAGCTTTCATGGATTAGCAAGCTTCTACCGTCGTTTTGTGAAGGATTTTAGTACCATTGCTGCACCTCTTACCGCGGTCATAAAGAAGAACGAGAAGTTCTTTTGGGGAGAAGCCCAAGATAAGGCTTTCCAATTGCTGAAACACAAACTCACACATGCACCACTTCTTGCAATACCTAACTTTGATCTCACTTTTGAAGTGGAATGTGATGCATCAGGTGTAGGAGTAGGAGCCGTACTCATGCAAGGAGGGAGACCGATTGCCTACTTTAGTGAGAAATTAAATGGCGTGGTCATCAACTATTCAACTTATGACAAGGAGATGTTTGCCCTCGTACGTGCTTTGGAGGCATGGCAGCACTACCTACGTGCCCGGGAATTCGTCATCAAAACTGACCATGAGTCTCTCAAGCACCTAAAAGGACAACAAAAACTGAGCAAACGGCATGCCCGATGGGTAGCCTTCATCGAGTCTTTTCCACGTCATCAAATACAAAACAGGTAAGTCTAATGTAGTAGCTGACGCTTTATCTCGTAGACACATTTTGCTCACTGCTTTAGATGCTAAACTCCTAGGCTTTGAGCTCATGAAGGAGTTGTATAAGGATGGCTTGGATTTTGCGAATGCTTATGTGAATTGGGGAAAATCTGACTTTAAAAAATTCTTTGTGCATGATGGGTTCTTATTTTATCTTACCAAGTTGTGCATTCCTCGAGGGTCCATACGTGACTTACTTATTCAGGAGTCACATAGTGGTGGACTAATGGGACACTTTAGTGTCACCAAGACATTAACTGTATTGCAGGAACACTTCCATTGCCCTCGCATGCGCAAGGACGTGGAGAGGATTGTTGAAAGATGTGGCGTGTGCCACAAAGCTAAGTCTCGGGTCAACCCAAACGGTTTGTATACTCCTTTACCCATACCTCACCAACCTTGGGTTGATATTTCCATGGATTTCGTGCTTGGTTTACCTCGTTCTAAGCTTGGCCATGACTCTATATTTGTTGTGGTAGATAGGTTCTCCAAAATAGCTCACTTTATTGCATGTCATAAGACAGATGATGCTTTACACATTGCTGATTTATTCTTTAAAGAGGTTGTTCGTTTGCATGGCATACCTAGGACTATAGTATCCGATAGAGATGTCAAGTTTTTGAGCTATTTTTGAAAATCTTTATGGGGTCGGTTGGGAACCAAACTGTTGTTCTCTACCTCTAGTCATCCTCAAACGGACGGACAAACTGAGGTAGTCAATAGGACTTTATCCACACTCCTACGTGTAATCATAAAGAAAAATATCAAGTCATGGGAGGAGTGTCTACCTCATGTTGAGTTTGCATACAATAGGGTTGTGCATAGTGCTACACAATTCTCGCCTTTTGAAGTTGTGTATGGTTTGAACCCCTTAACTCCCTTAGATTTGTTGCCATTACCTTCTTCTGAGCATATGAACTTAGATGGCAAGAAGAAAGCTGAGTTCGTGAGATCATTACATGATAAGGTTCGTACCAACATCGAGAGGAGGATGGCCCAATATGTCCAACAAGCTAATAAGCACAGGCGCAAGCTTGTCTTTGAACCAGGTGATTGGGTCTGGTTACATTTGCGCAAGGAGAGATTTCCAAAACAACGGCAAAGCAAGCTGTCACCAAGAGGAGATGAGCCTTTTCAAGTCATTGAGCGCATCAACGACAATGCATACCGCTTAGATCTGCCTGGTGAGTATAATGTTAGTGCTATATTCAATGTTGCTGATCTAAGTCCATTTATTGCAGGGGACGAGTACGATTTGAGGGCAAATCCTTTTCAAGAGGAGGGGAATGATGCGGTTGAGCACGAGACCCAAAGTGTTCAAGTAGACCCTGTGAAGGTGCCCCAAGACCCAGTGACACGAGCACGAGCTAAGAGATTCAAGGAGTCCCTCCAAGCCTTGGTCCGTGCCATCCAAGCCCAAGAGAAACCGGCCATTGAAGGAATTGAGTTGGAATATCCTTGCACGACTACTAAAATGCTGCTTACAATTGAAGATGCAAGTGTTCAAGCTCCAAACGGCGGGCTGAGCCGCAGTTAAGTACCCTCGCTGAGGTGTACGGGGGTCTCGCTTTTAGTTGGGCTCGCTTTCGGTCAAGTAAAGGCCCAAGGGACTGGCCGAACTTTCCTTGTTATTTTTCCAGTTTATTAGGTCTTAGTCACGGCTATTAATAGCCTCAAGCCGCATGTTACATTCAGTTTTTGAGAGCATTGAATAAAATTTCCAGAATTTTGTCCATTCTTTGTGGCAAATTCCCTTAGCTTGTGAAAGCTAAGTTGAACATCCTAGAGTTGATCCTAGGCTGTTCTTGACTTATCAATCAAGAACACACACTTGATTGTGGCGTCCTCTACCGTTAAATCTGTTCTTGAGTGGTCCAAGTTCGGGTTCAACTCCATCAAATTATCAACGTGTTCCTCTAGATCCGAAGTAGCTTCCGCGTCTCGTATCAACGGATCTATTCTCAATCTCTCTACCGGACAGATCAAACAGGTAGTTTTCTTATCTCTTGATGACCTCTGTAACAAGAGAAAGATTATTCGCGAATATCTCAAAGGAGATGCTTGCCTGGACCAAGCCTGCAAGAAACCTGAATTAATTACCAAAGGAAAATGTCAAGCATGTGTCCCTTACAAAAGAAGAAGGAAGTTCAAAAGATTCAAAAGTTTCAACAAAAGTTATAAAAATTTTCCTAAAAGACATTTCAGAAAGAAATGGAGATATTTTAAAAGGAAAGGCAAGCAATTCCATGGAAAGAAAGGAAACAAATGTTTTTGATGTGTGCACGGACCTTAGCCCAAATAATGATCCAATTCGAGTTCGATTGGGCCCAGTCACACGTGCACGGGCCAAGCGCTTCAAAGAGTCCCTTCAAGCTCTTGTGAGAAATGTTCAAGACCAACAAGGAGTCCATCGGGATATTGAAGGCTTGGAAGGTGATAATCAAGTTGTCTACACGATGATCCAAGCCCACGAAGAGAGCCCATGAAGAGTCGAGTGGACCCCCATGTAGGGGTGGTCGACTAGGTCCTAGGCCTTAGTGTTAGGTTCAATTGTTTAGAGTTGGATTAAACTATTTTATTTGAGTCATGGGCCGGCCCACCTTGTCCAAGGAGTGGCCGACCCTCCTTAGCTAGTTTCTTAGGGTTTCATTAGCCCTTAGCCTATATAAAGGCTCACTTTGTACGATTAACGGGTACACAATTTTCATAATAAAATTCTGATTTGTTTCTCTTCAATTATTGAGAGCATTCGATCCTTTACTTGCTTTTGGCAAGGGTTCTTGAGCAATCTCGCGAAGGTCCTGGATTGTTCTACCGACCTATCCATTAGAGTAATCACCTCTATTTTAGTCGTCGTTTTACTACCCTTCAACCAATTCGTGTCGTCCGTTTTGGTTTTAGGTCCCGTAATCCAAGTGTTGGACAACCTCGCTAGATCCTTGGGCAAGCGTGCTGCGTGTCTCGAAACGAGTTGATCGAGGTCCGTATCAGTTGGTATCAGAGCTTAGATGGAGGTATCTTTCGTTATATCCTTGTTTATCCTTGTTTTTCATAGTTGTGTCGTAGGGTTTTTGTGTTTTGTCCGCTGCCTTGTTAAAAAAAAAAAGAAAAAAAAAGACACTGTTCACGTTACTGTTCATCCGAACACAGAATCTATTGGTGTGTTATCCCTTTTGTGTTTGTGTCTAGTTTGTCGATAATTTCTGTCCAAAATTTGCCATAAGGTTGTGTTCTCAAATCTGTCTTGGTCGTTAGTCATCACTTGAGCAACAAGAAAACAAGTGGGGCGGCGGCTAGGGTTTCTACTTGTGGCTAGGGTTTCATTTGTGCTAGGGTTTCTTTGTTTCAAATCTGTCCAAGTATTGCTTGCTTCATCCAAGTTGTTTACTTAATTTTCAAAACTGATTTTTGGTAAAACTAGTTGGTGGTTTGGGAATCTTATGAGAATCTACAAGATTTAAGGGCTTCTTGAATTTCTTGTTTACCAACTTGAAGTTCTTGAAATTCTTGACAAGTATCTTGGAAGTTCTTGAGGGAAGTTGAATATTGTTGCATGTCTTAAACCGAAACCAAATCTGGAATTGTTTCGTTCGGCCAAGTGCCTTGGTTGTTCGTCGTTTGAGTTCAAAAAAAAAAAGAAAGAAAAGAGAGGGGCGCCTTCGGCTGCCAAGAAAAAGAAGGGAAAGTTGAACTTTATTGCCACATCCGTTCCTTACATCGTGATTTATACTCCAAAACAGAAAAATAAATTCAAACCAAAAGCAAAGGAATTCAAAAGTTTTGACCCACCTCTTCTTGAAATTCTTGGTTCTTGGGAACTTGTTTCACCTTCCTCTTGAACATCTTCTTGTACTCCCTTGCGGTGGTGAAGAGTTTCCTTGGCTTGGGAGTAAATTTCGTGGGAAAATCTTGAGTAACCCGTTGGGGGGGAGCTTGAGTAGGGTTGTGTGCATCACCTTGGGAATTCTCCATTAAAGTGAGAGGGGTCCGAGGCTGCCCTAGGGTTTCTTGCACAAAGGAAAACAAAATCTGATCTTCTGCTTGGGTGTGTAAGTTGCGGTTTTCCTTGGGGACTTTGTAGGGCCACAACCGACTTTAGTGAAGGAGAAAAAACTGATTTTCGGTTGGAAAGGTGGGAACCAAATCTGATTTCCAAACCTTCCTGGAAAGGAATTTGGGAAGTTGCTAAAGTTATTTGAGAAAGGAAAAGGTTTTCTAAAAGGTTCCAAAACTAACTTGTTTTCCAAATTCATATAGGAAACTAAGTAGGCTTCTTGGATAACTCTTTTGTTTTCACTTGGACACCCTCCTACATTTTAGGAACACACTCCTACCTTTTAGGAACACCTTCCTACATTTTAGGGACACACTCCTACATTTTAGGAACACCTTCCTACATTCTAGGAACACACTCCTACATTTTAGGAAGCTAGGTTTTCATTGAGATTCCATTCACACTAGCACATTCCTCAAATCTGTCCGCCACTTGGAACCTTCCAAAGGGCTCGTGTATTCCATTCTTTTCACCTCCAATTCGTGTCTTGTTACTTCAATACTCTTGTGGAAACGATTGGTGACATTTATTGGACTTGTGCGGCATTTCTCAACTAACAAATCCAACAAGTAAAGGTATTTGGTAAGATCATTAGAGTGTTTTGAGTGACAAATACGAGAGTTGAGTGATACACGAGTGATGAGCACATACACGTAAGCTTGTGAGTCGTGAGGAATCTCTTTTTCTCTGCTAACCATTTTGCAGGTCACGTAATCATGCCTAGTGATGAGTAATCCTAGGGGAAGACCCTCCTAGAACCTCCCAATTTTGTAATATCAGAGTTGGACCTTTTCTCCCAATGGAAATTGAACTCGATTGTTCCCATGAACTCAAGACTTCTGACACACGAAGGTAATCAGCAACCTTAAGCAAATAAAGATGGATGAAGAGACACTACGATTAGGGAACAAACTAATCGATAAAGTCTGATTTGAATCCTAAACTATGAACTCAAGAATTCAAGAGTAAGTTCGATTAAGAACTTGAAGGAAAATTCCTCACGATTTCTGGTTGTAATATTCCATCCCTTATTTTGAAAGACAAGAAGCCTTATATAGGCGTGTAAAAGACTTAAACTAAGCTGCCAACAAAAACCTAATCCGACTTGGAATTTCCTTTGCTAAACTCGGCCCAAGCCCAAGTGCAACTAGGAAAACCCTAATCAACTTAATACGAAAAAATAACGTTGGTGCTTAACTAAAGCAAGCTTATGACCAACTAGCTAAGCTACTTTAAGGATTAAGACTAGAGGACAACATGTCCTTTGTGCGATTACTAAGCTAGGCAGCTTTAAAACAACTACTAACTAAGCTAACAAGTATGAGATCATTCTTTCACTTCAAACGTACAAGTGAACAAGGTAACTTCATGGTCCACCAAATCTTCAAACTTAGCTTGCTTCTTGCTTGTATGGTGAATGATCAAGGCTTGTAAAGTTTCCTTCACCCTCTTGAATCTTGATCTTGTCATCAGACCACCAATGTTGATCAAAGGATCCTTGACCCAAGGTTGAAGTTGTTGTGCACCCGTATCCGCATCATTCCCTCTCTCCTCGAAAGGATTCGTCCTCGAATCTTCAAAGTCTGTATCAAAGTCAAAAGGAGATAGGTCAGACACATTAAAAGATGCACTTATGCCATACTCACTTGGAAGTTCCAATTTGTAGGCATTGTCATTTATCCTCTCCAGGACACGAAAAAGGTCCATCTCCTCTTGGATGTAATTTCGTCCGTCGAGATGCTGGAAACCTTTCTTTCCTCTTGTGCACCCAAACCCAATCACCAGGTTCGAATACAACATGCTTCCTACTCTTATTCGCATGTTTTGCATATTGCGCATTTTTCTTCTCAATTTGAGCTCGAACTCTATCATGCAAGGTCCGAACAACCTCTGCCTTTTTGACACCATGTGCGCTTAAACACTCGTCAACAGGAATAGGTGATAAATCTAGAGGAGTTAGCGGCTGAAACCCATAAACAATTTCAAAAGGAGAATGATTAGTAGTAGAATGAGTGGTTCGGTTATATATAAACTCGACAATAGGCAAACATTCTTCCCACTTCTTCAAATTCTTTTGAACAATCGCTCGAAGTAAAGCACCAAGGGTTCGATTGGTTACCTCAGTTTGACCATCCGTTTGAGGATGACTAGAAGTAGAAAATAACAACTTAGTTCCCAACTTTCCCCAAAGTGATTTCTAGAAATAGCCTAAGAATTTCACATCCCTATCACTTACAATAGTACGCGGTACCCCATGTAATCTAACCATGTCCTTGAAGAATAAATCAGCAACATGGCGCGCATCATTTGTTTTCCTACAAGGGATAAAGTGAGACATTTTAGAAAATCTATCCACTACAACAAAGATACTATCCATACCTCTAGAAGATCTTGGTTAACCAAGCACAAAATCCGTGGATAAGTCTGTCCAAGGAGCATGAGGTACGGGTAGAGGAGTGTACAATCCATGAGGATTACTTCTTGACTTTGCCTGCTTACACTTCAAACACTTGTCACAAATGTTAGCAACATCACGCCTCATTTTAGGCCAATAGAAGTGTTCATGCAAAATGTCAAGAGTTTTATCGATGCCAAAATGTCCCATCAACCCTCCGCCCATGGGCTTCTCCAACAAGTAATTCCCTAAGTGAACAGTTGGGAATACATAGGCAATTTTCTTTGAACAAGAAACCTTCATGCCTATAAAACTTTTGAAATGCAGCATGTGCACAAGCTTGAAACACATTAGAAAAATCGTCATCATGTGCATACAAGTCTTTGATGTGCTCAAAACCAAGTAACTTAGTGCTCATGGTAGTGATCAAGGTATACCTCCTATACAATGCATCGACATTATCTTTCCCCTTGTTATACTTAATGATATATGGAAAGGAATCAATAAATGCAATCCATTTAGCATGTCTTTTATGCAACTTACCTTGACCCTTAAGTAATTTAATTGATTCATGATCAGTATGTATCACAAATTCCTTAGGCATAAGATAATGCTGCCACTCTTCAAGAGCACGCACAACAGCATACGATTCTTTATCATAAGTAGGGTAATTAAGAGCTCCCCCACTCAACTTCTCACTGAAATATGCCAAGGGTCTATTGTTTTGATATAGGATAGCCCCTATGCCTATTCCACTAGCATCACATTTAACTTCAAAAGTCAAATCAAAATTTGGCAAAGTAAGAATAGGTGCTGAAGTTAACAAATTCTTAAGCTTATTAAATGACTCTTCTTGCTCTTTTCCCCATTGAAACCCCACATTCTTTTTAATGATCTCATTCAAAGGTGCTGCAATAGTACTAAAGTCTTTAACAAATCTCCTATAGAAATTTGCAATACCATGAAAAGACCTTACCTGAGACACATTGGTTGGAGTCGGCCACTCCAAGATGGCCTTTACCTTGGCTGGATCAACACTTATGCCATTTGCACCAACAATATATCCAAGAACGTTAACTTCAGGAGTGCA
The DNA here is from genome assembly GCF_003713205.1 of Coffea eugenioides. Taxonomy (NCBI): domain Eukaryota; kingdom Viridiplantae; phylum Streptophyta; class Magnoliopsida; order Gentianales; family Rubiaceae; genus Coffea; species Coffea eugenioides. The sequence goes on from NC_040037.1 coordinate 27,321,547, forward strand.
AAAGACACATTTTTCCATGTTAGCAAATAGTTTATTTTCATGCAAGGCGCTTAAAACAAGTTTCAAATGCTCAACATGCTCATCTAAAGACTTGCTAAAGATCAATATATCATCAAAATAAACAACAACAAATTTTCCAAGAAAATGCCGTAAAACAAGGTTCATTAATCTCATGAAAGTACTTGGAGCATTTGTTAAGCCAAAAGGCATCACAAGCCACTCATAAAGACCATATTTTGTTTTGAAAGTAGTTTTCCATTCATCTCCTTCCTTTATCCTTATTTGATGATAACCGGATCTTAAATCAATTTTAGTGAAAATGATTGCCCCATGCAAGTCTTCTAACATCATCTAACCTAGGAATAGGATGATGATACTTAACAGTAATATTATTGATTGCACGACAATCTGTACACATTCTCCAAGTCCCTTCTTTCTTAGGCACTAAAATAACTGGAACTGCACAAGGACTAAGAGATTCACGAACTTGTTCTTTTTCAAGGAGGGAATCGACTTGCCTATGAATTTCCTTTGTTTCCTCCGGATTTGCTCTATAGGCTGGTCGATTTGGTAGAATTGCTCCAGGAATAAAGTCGATTTAATGTTCAATGCCTTGAATTGGAGGTAATCCTTTCAGTAGTTCCTCCGGGAACACATCCTTGAATTCCTGCAAAAGAGAGTAGATTGCACTAGAAAGAGAATCGGTTATGCCTAGTGTGTAAAAAGAAGAATAATCAGCTTCCCTGTACATAAGTACTATGAGAAGACTTTGTGCATTCAAAGCCCTATCTACCTCACGCACACTGGCATAGAAGCTCTTTTTTTCACTTTCAAGCTCTCAGCCTCACTGAAGGTTTTTCCACTCGAATTTTCTTTTTCACTCAACTCGACCTCTACTTTCTTTTTCCCTCATTCTCTCTCACATTTGGCTTTTTCTTTGCCTTTCTCGGATGCCTTTTCTCTCTCTCTTTTCTTAGATGCAATTGTTCTTCATACACTTGTGTAGATGTCAAGGGTAAAAGAGTGATTTTGAGATTGTTCATAATGAACTTATACTTATTAGTAAATCCAATATGATCAGCCTGTCTATCATACTCCCAAGGACGCCCAACAAAACATGACTAGCATGCATAGAAATTACATTACATAAAACTTGATCCTTGTATTGACCAATAGAAAAAGCAATTAAAGCCTGTTTGGTCACCTTGACTTCCTCCCAATCATTTAACCAATACAATCTATATGATTTAGGGTGGTAAGTCCATGGAATGTATTTTTGCTCAATAAAATCAGCAGCTACACAATTAGTACAAGAGCCACTATCAATGATCATAAGACATACCTCATCTCCAATTTTGCATCTCGTATGAAAGATGTTGGTTCGTTGGAGATCATCTTCTTGAGCTTGTGCATTGCAGCTACACAATTAGTACAAGAGCCATTATCAATGATCATAAGACATACCTCATCTCCAATTTTGCATCTCGTATGAAAGATGTTGGTTCGTTGGAGATCATCTTCTTGAGCTTGTGCATTGAGCACTCTCATGGTCACCATAGTTTGAGCTACGGGGTCCTCCTCTATCTCAACCATGTCATCATCTTTCCCTTCTTCTTCAAGCGGTGGCATGTCTGCATATTCCTCCTCTCCTTCGCTTTGCCACACCCCTTCTTCATTCATGTATATGATGCTTCGGTTAGGGCATTGAGCCATGAGGTGGCCAATTCCTTTGCATTTGAAACATGCCTTTGGCTGGTTGGTAGATGTATTTACCCCTGGAAGAGTCGGCTGCGGGCCTGGTTTAGAAGAATTTGCACTTGGATGGGAAGGTTGTTCCATCCGCTTGTTTTCCTCTCTCTATTACCTTGCCTGGGCCACGCATTGGTTGTTGGCAATTGATTTCTTCTCCAAGGAGTGGAAGAGGATGTAGTGGATCGGCCACTAGGTGTTTTCATAGGTAAGGCTTGCTTTTCCACCTTCTCTGCATAAGACACCATTTGTTGAAGCTCAAAGTGGTCTTGAAGCTCAACCTTCTTCCTAATGTCAGGATTTAATCCATTAAGGAACCTCACCATGGTTGCTTTCGGATCCTCTTGTACATTGGCCCTTGTCATCGCTACCTCCATTTGTTTGTGGTACTCATCAACCGAATTAGATCCTTGAGTGAGTTGGAGCCGATTGTACAAGTCTGTGGTATAATGGAAGGGTACAAATCGTTTCCTCATCACTTGCTTCATTTCAGTCCAAGTGTCAATCGGTTGTTCCCTATTTCTTCTCCTTGTGGCACATACTTGCTCCCACCAAATAGATGCATAATCTTGAAATTCAATAGCCGCAAGTTTCATCTTTTTCTCTTCAGAGTAATTTTGAACTTCAAACACTTGCTCAACTCGCCTAACCCAATCCAAGTAAGGTTCAGGATCATTTTTCCCATGAAAGGTAGGCATCTTGGTCTTGATGAAAGGTAGGCATATTGTCATCGGTTCTCTTTCCCTCATTTGGTTTTTTCTTGATCGAAGTGAGGTGTTAGAATGATATCCCTCATCATCTGCATCATGATCAGCATTCTGAACACTTGAAACCCTATTGTGTGTATCTCCAGCACCTTGCATCTCAATGGCAGCCAACTTGTCGGATAATTATGTCATCACAAATTCATGTCTCGCCGCTTGTTTTCGAAGAGCTTGGAGCACCAGTTTGAGTGACATGTCGGCCTCAGACTGGTCGGATATGTTCACTTCTTGAGACATATTGTCAAACCTGCAAAGCACTCGTGTATCACTCAAAAAAACACACTCACTCTCAACTTTCCTTCTCGAAGTTCTTAAAACAACTTAAACTTTCAAAAATTCTAGAATTAATTACCCTATAAGCAAGTAACAAGACACAAAGCAGAATTTTTGCAAATCTTAGAAAACTCTACCCGAAGCTAGAATTTTTTTTTTGAGCTGCTATTTTTGCTGAGTTTCTGGTCAGTATTTTGGAAGTTAAGTGGTGTTTTTGGGGTGCTCAAATAATGCAAGAACCAGTCCTCAAATTTCAATCAAATCAGTTCGTAAAAACTAGCTCAACCGATTTTAGAAACTCAAGAATTCAAAGGCGGTTTGGCTAAGGTGTTTGTGGTAGTTTAGGTTTGGTTTTGGAAACTGATTTGGGTGTGTTTTGGGGCTGGTTAGGTCGTTTGGGGTTGTTGGAATTCACTCAAGATTTGGAAACCAATCAAGAATTGGAAACTCAAGGTTTTGGGAAATCAATCAAGATTTGGAAACTCAAGGTTTTTGGGAAACCAATCAAGATTTGGAAACTCAAGATTTGGAAACCTGATTTCCTTTGTGTGAGAGTCGATTCCTTCTCTTCTTCTTTTTTTTTCATTTTTTTCTTTTGTTTTTCTTTTTTTTTGCTTTGGCTCTTCAAGGAACACAAATTCAGGTCACACCAACAATTTCAAGAAACGGACGAAAGGTTATGCAAATTCCAAGAAAACCCTAGTTCTTGATTATTGTTCAAGAACTTTTAAAACCAGACTTGGTGGTCCAAGAACTTCAAGAATTTTGTTCAAGAAGCTCAAGAACTTCCCCAAATTATGTTGTGGTGTCCAAGGTTTGCAAGAACAACAACCAATACTCAAGAAATAGGCAAAACAGAATTTCAGCAATACTCAAAAAAAATTCCAGCAACTTGGACACTAAAGCAATATAAGGTACGTGACTCTTTTTTTTTTTTTTGTTAATAAACCCTAAGTTTGACAGCAAGAAAACAGAGACAACTCAGATTTTTTTTTGACTCGGATGAACAGTAACGTGAACAGTCGCTACAGTACATTGAACAGTGAGTCGCTATAGTACGATGAACAGTAATTTGCTACAGTTTTTTTTTTGGACAAAAGACACAAACTAACAAGATATGAGCAACTTCAATTGAAAGAGAATCAACCTGATGCTCCTGATACCAACTGATGAGCAATCTTAGGGGAAGACCCTCCTAGAACCTCCCAACTTTGTAATATCAGAGTTGGACCTTTTCTCCCAATGGAAATTAAACTCGATTGTTCTCATGAACTCAAGACCTCTGACACACGAAGGTAATCAGCAACCTTAAGCAAATAAAGATGGATGAAGAGACACCACGATTAGGGAACAAACTAATCGATAAAGTCTGATTTGAATCCTAAGCTATGAACTCAAGAATTCAAGAGTAAGTTCGATTAAGAACTTGAAGGAAAATTCCTCACGATTTCTGGTTGTAATATTCCGTCCCTTATTTTGAAAGACAAGAAGCCTTATATAGGCATGTAAAAGACCTAAACTAAGCTGCCAACAAAAACCTAATCCGACTTGGAATTTCCCTTGCTAAACTCGGCCCAAGCCCAAGTGCAACTAGGAAAACCCTAATCAACTTAATACGAACAAATAACGTTGGTGCTTGACTAAAGCAAGCTTATGACCAACTAGCTAAGCTACTTTAAGGATTAAAACTAGAGGACAACATGTCCTTTGTGCGATTACTAAACTAGGCAGCTTTAAAACAACTACTAACTAAGCTAACAAGTATGAGATCATTCTTTCACTTTAAACGTACAAGTGAACAAGGTAACTTCATGGTCCACCAAATCTTCAAACTTAGCTTGCTCCTTGCTTGTATGGTGAATGATCAAGGCTTGTAAAGCTTCCTTCACCCTCTTGGATCTTGATCTTGTCATCGACCACCAATGTTGACCAAAGGATCCTTGACCCAAGGTTGAAGTTGTTGTGCACCCTTATCCGCATCATTCCCTCTCTCCTCGAAAGGATTCGTCCTCGAATCTTCAAAGTCTGTATCAAAGTCAAAAGGAGATAGGTCTGACACATTAAAAGATTCACTTATGCCATACTCACTTGGAAGTTTCAATTTTTAGGCATTGTCATTTATCCTCTCCAGGACACGAAAAGGTCCATCTCCTCTTGGATGTAATTTGGTCCGTCGAGATGTTGCAAACTTTTCTTTCCTCATGTGCACCCAAACCCAATCACCAGGTTCGAATACAACATGCTTCCTACCCTTATTCGCATGTTTTGCATATTGCGCATTTTTCTTCTCAATTTGAGCTCGAACTCTCTCATGCAAGGTCCGAACAGCTCTACCTTTTTGACACCATCTGCGCTTAAACACTCATCAACAGGAATAGGTGATAAATCTAGAGGAGTTAGCGGCTGAAACCCATAAACAATTTCAAAAGGGATGAGTATGAGTGGTTCGGTTATATGCAAACTCAATAATAGGCAAACATTCTTCCCACTTCTTCAAATTCTTTTGAACAATGGCTCGAAGTAAAGCACCAAGGGTTCGATTGGTTACCTCAGTTTGACCATCCGTTTGAGGATGACTAGAAGTAGAAAATAACAACTTAGTTCCCAACTTTCCCCAAAGTGATTTCTAGAAATAGCTTAAGAATTTCACATCCCTATCACTTACAATAGTACGCGGTACCCCATGTAATCTAACCATGTCCTTGAAGAATAAATCAGCAACATGGCGCGCATCATTTGTTTTCCTACAAGGGATAAAGTGAGCCATTTTAGAAAATCTATCCTCTACAAAAAAGATACTGATACGAATCCTAGGAGGTGTTCATGCCCTATTTCTAGATCCAACAAAGATTCATTGGGGGCCAATGAATAGGGTCAAAAACAAGGAATTCATGTTGCGAATCCAATGTTCAAATTTCTTGAGAGAATCGAGTTCAAGTCTATTAGTTTACTACTTTGCATCTTTAATTGCTCAAGTCATTAGTTGGTTAAGTAGCTGACTTTATGACTTGATTATGAGTCGTGTGATTAGCTCATGTGGAGCATAGGATTAATTTGGTCACTAGTTTGTTATTCATGTGATCCTTGATTAGTTAGTAGATCCATTAGCTAGTCTTTAGCTTAGGTATTCGGCAGCCTCAAGAGATAAGGGCCGTGGGTTTCCAAGTTGTTTGCAAAGCCTTGTTAGTTTCCTTATTCTAATTAGGTTAGGAGTTGAGCCTTGTAAGCCTATAACTAGGCATCAATTGTCATTAATAGGGGGGACATTTTATGAATTAAAAATTGAGAGTTTTCTCTTGGCTTCTTTGAAGCGACTTTGAATACCTTAGAGTTGGTCTCGAGGATTCAAACCGGCTTATCAATTCAAGACCATGTTGAATTGTGGCGCCTTCTATCCCTCTAATCAATCTTGAGTTGTCCTTGATTGGTTTATAATCCACCAAATTTGTCCATAACCTGATCAAGATAGATCCTTCCGTTGCCTGTGTAATTCGTGTCTTCAAGAGCGGGAGCTTGGAGATTCGGGTTCGCATCAATTGGTATCAGAGTTTCGGCTCTTGATCCAGGTTAATATCCCTTTTATTTTCTTGTTTTACTCATTGTTCTTCTACCAAACCCTACCCAATTAAAAAAAAGAAAAAAAAATTGCACCTTAGGGTTTGAATCTCGATAGTTTTATTTGTGTCTAGTTTCTTGTTGCTCATCGTGTGTGTTTCTTGTACCAAATCTGTCCGTGTCTTATTGCTATTCTTTCCATTGTTGTGTCCAGCAATTATATTGTCAAATCAGTGTGTTAGTCGTGTCCAAGTTGCACGTACAAAAAAAAAAACCCTTGAGTCGTTAGTTTCGGTGCTTTGCCGAAATTCTGTTTGTGTTCTTGTGCTGCCCAAAGTTTCTGTCCAAACTTGTCGTTGTGTTTTGCATCTGCAATTCTGTTTTGTGTCCATAATTCTGTTGGGTAGTTGTGTTCTGTCCAGAAAATAACAAAAAAAAAAAAAAATTTGCAGCGGCTAGGGTCCTTTCCCTCTTGTCGCATCTTGTTTGGGTTTGTCGTGTGTAGTATTCTGTCCAGGTTTGTTTTCCCTTGTTGTTGCCGTTAGTTTTTGTCTTGATTGTAGTCTATTCTGGTTGGAGTCTTGTGTCGTTTGGAGTTGCAAAACAACCCAGCAAAATAAAAAAAAAACAAAGAGAAGGGTGCGTACCTTATTGCTGTTTAAAATCGTTGCTGGAATTTAGTTATTGGTTGCTGGCCGAACCTGTTTGCCTCTGAACTTTCAGTTTTGTGTTGTAGTTGGTAAATCTTGAATACCAAAAACATATTTGGGGAGTTCTTGAACTTCTTGATCAGCCTTCTTGAAATTCTTGAAAATCAGATTTGGAAACTCTTGGGAAAAGCCTTGGGTCTTGGAAAACAAACTTCAATCCTTCTTGGCCAGTTGTGAACCTTGATCCAAAATTTCAATAGTGGGACTGAATCTGGTTTCTTGGAAAAAAAAATTCCTTAGTGAGCTGCAAAAAGAAACGAAAATGAACAAAAAAAAAACAAAAAAAAAAAGGAAGAAAGGATTCGACTCTCCAAAAGCAATCTGGTTTCCTAACATTGATTGGTGTCCAAATTTGAGATTCCAATTCACGGTTGGCTCCTAATCCCAACTGGCATCCATATCTTGAGTTTTGATTCTTGATTGATTGCCAATACCCAACCGACATTGAATAGCCCCAAAACCACCCCAAATCAGTCTCCTAAAACCACCACAAGTCCTTGTCCAAGTTGCGTTAGGATTCATTGATCTTCAAGGACGGTTGGACTGATTATTGTAAATCGATTGGGCTGAATTTCAGGGACCCTTTCTGACATTAATTGAACATCCTAAAAGCACCTTTCTCCCTCCAAAACACTGACCAGAATTCGGCACAACAACAGCTCAAAATTCCAGTCTTGCGGGTAGGAGTCTTTCTAGGCTTCCAAAATTTCAGTTTTTGAGTTGTGAGTTGTCTCTTTTGTTGATCATCTAGAGTTGTTTCCAACGGTACTTGAGTCATTTAAATCTTTCTAAGTCAGTTTGCTATTATCCTTCAAAATCCATGAACTTCATGGCTACTTTTGTGATCTCTAATTGACTAGTTGGTTGCGAACCTTGAGTAAATTCTAATTTGTTCAAGGAACGTGAATAAGAGGCCTTGAGAAATTTGGTGAGACCATTAGAGTGTTATACACTTGAATGATACACGAGGGTTGAGTGTACATACGTGAGCTTGTGTGTTGTGAGGAAATCCTTTTCTTTGCTAACCATTTTTGCAGGTCACACAATCATGCCTAGTGGAGTTGTATCTTGCTCATATAATCAAGGATTCTTGGAGAATGAGCCTCTTAAGAGGAGGGGTTCCAAGCAAACTACTTCCAAGTACTCTAGTTCCATGCAATCTAGTTCACAACATGAGTTTCGTTCACTTCGGGAGGAGATGGAACGTGACCGTGCTTTGTGTGTATATGAAAGATATAAGCGTACTTGTGATGAGTATTAGGAGGACCAAAGAAGTTTGCGCCGAGCATCTAAGTCAAGGTCATCCTCAAGCAAACGAGATTCATCTAAGGGGTGTCATGACAAACGAGTCAAGGAATCTAAGAGTTCTCGGATTGAGACAAAGCCTCGTGAACCAAAGAAAGATTTTCGGAGTCAGACTAAAGAATTGGTTGATTCTATGATGGGAGAAATCAGGGAAGTGATGAATTCATACTTTGAGCAACTTAATCAAGTGTCAATTGGTGGTAATAGAGTGGAAAACGGCGGGAGTAATTCGGCCTTAGTGAAGAATAAAGAGGGAGAGTTGGCCATGTTTGCAAAGGTCAAGAGTGTGAACATTTTGTTTTCTAACAAGCTAACAGGTGTTTTGTTTAGTATTTCTTCTTTGGTGCAAATTAAACAAGGTCAAGTAGAGTTGGTCATGGCATGTTCCATTCCAAAGTCACTTGGACACTTTGCGAGTTTCCATGGAGTTTGTCATCTAGGAGTTAAATCTCTTTGGTATCAATTCATGAAACAATGTCACTTCAAATCTGTCCGCACCATTGGAGGATTGACTCGAGTTTATCTTAAAGGGGGAATTCCAGATTTTACTTCCCATTCTTTACCTATAATTCATTCATCCTCTTTGCCTTATTTTGAGCGTGTGACTAGTCCTAACTCTTGTCGTCCTTATGTAGATTTTGATGGAAAGTGTAAAGAGCCAGCAATGACTTGTCTAGTTGAATTGGTTGAAGGAAGGGATAATGAAGTGTCAAAGGGAGTTTTCACATTTAAATCTTGTTCTATACCTTCTTACCATTTAGCTAACGATATTCCATTGCTTCTTTGTCCAATTGCTGGTTCAAAACAAGCTGTAACTTATTTCATTTTTGTAGGTTGTAAAGCTGTCCGAAATTTTCCAGCATTGATTAAATGAGTACAACCAGATTTTATGCTTGTTCCAGCCAAGTTTGATGTTCCAAAACCAGCAGCAGTCCACGACTTTTTCAGTTTCCATTCATCCATGGTTTCCAACCAATCGATGCTCTTAAGTTCTTCGTTGCCATCGTTTCCTTCTTTACATAAAGATGCGATTGCTGACTCCATCATATTGCTACCACCGAAAGTTGAGTTTTATGCCTCATTGGAGTTCGTGCGCATCAAGAGGTTATCCAAACACCATGCCACTAGGATTGTGATCATCCACGTGTTTCCATCATTATTGCAATTTAAGCGGTCCGACGATTTGAGGACAAATCTATTTAAGAGGAGGGGAATGATACGAATCCTAGGAGGTGTTCATGCCCTATTTCTAGATCCAACAAAGATTCATTGGGGGCCAATGAATAGGGTCAAAAACAAGGAATTCATGTTGCAAATCCAATGTTCAAATTTCTTGAGAGAACCGAGTTCAAGTCTATTAGTTTACTACTTTGCATCTTTAATTGTTCAAGTCATTAGTTGGTTAAGTAGCTGACTTTATGACTTGATTATGAGTCGTGTGATTAGCTCATGTGGAGCATAGGATTAATTTGGTCACTAGTTTGTTATTCATGTGATCCTTGATTAGATAGTAGATCCATTAGCTAGTCTTTAGCTTAGGTATTCGGCAGCCTCAAGAGATAAGGGCCGTGGGTTTCCAAGTTGTTTGCAAAGCCTTGTTAGTTTCCTTATTCTAATTAGGTTAGGAGTTGAGCCTTGTAAGCCTATAACTAGGCATCAATTGTCATTAATAGGGGGGACATTTTATGAATTAAAAATTGAGAGTTTTCTCTTGGCTTCTTTGAAGCGACTTTGAATAACTTAGAGTTGGTCGCGAGGATTGAAACCGGCTTATCAATTCAAGACCATGTTGAATTGCGGCGCCTTCTATCCTTCTAATCAATCTTGAGTTGTCCTTGATTGGTTTAGAATCCACCAAATTTGTCCATAGCCTGATCAAGATAGATCCTTCCGTTGCCTGTGTAATTCGTGTCTTCCAGAGCGGGAGCTTGGAGATTCGGGTTCGGGTTCGCATCAGATACTATCCATACCACTGGAAGATCTTGGTAAACCAAGCACAAAATCCGTGGATAAGTCTGTCCAAGGAGCATGAGGTACGGGTAGAGGAGTGTACAATCCATGAGGATTACTTCTTGACTTTGCCTGCTTACACTTCAAACACTTATCACAGATGTTAGCAACATCACGCCTCATTTTAGGCCAATAGAAATGTTCATGCAAAATGTCAAGAGTTTTATCGATGCCAAAATGTCCCATCAACCCTCCGCCCATGGGCTTCTCTAACAAGTAATTCCCTAAGTGAATAGTTGGGAATATATAGACAATTTTCTTTGAAAAAGAAACCTTCATGCCTATAAAACTTTTGAAATGCAGCATGTGCACAAGCTTGAAACACATTAGAAAAATCGTCATCATGTGCATACAAGTCTTTAATGTGCTCAAAACCAAGTAACTTAGTGCTCATGGTAGTGATCAAGGTATACCTCCTAGACAATGCATCGACATTATCTTTCCCCTTGTTATACTTAATGATATATGGAAAGGAATCAATAAATGCAATCCATTTAGCATGTCTTTTATGCAACTTACCTTGACCCTTAAGTAATTTAATTGATTCATGATCAGTATGTATCACAAATTCCTTAGGCATAAGATAATGCTGCCACTCTTCAAGAGCACGCACAACAGCATACGATTCTTTATCATAAGTAGGGTAATTAAGAGCTCCCCCACTCAACTTCTCACTGAAATATGCCAAGGGTCTATTGTTTTGATATAGGATAGCCCCTATGCCTATTCCACTAGCATCACATTTAACTTCAAAAGTCAAATCAAAATTTGGCAAAGCAAGAATAGGTGCTGAAGTTAACAAATTCTTAAGCTTATTAAATGACTCTTTTTACTCTTTTCCCCATTGAAACCCCACATTCTTTTTAATGATCTCATTCAAAGGTGCTGCAATAGTACTAAAGTCTTTAACAAATCTCCTATAGAAATTTGCAAGACCATGAAAAGACCTTACCTGAGACATATTGGTTGGAGTCGGCCACTCCAAGATGGCCTTTACCTTGGCTGGATCAACACTTATGCCATTTGCACCAACAATATATCCAAGAAAGTTAACTTCAGGAGTGCAAAAGACTCATTTTTCCATATTAGCAAATAGTTTATTTTCATGCAAGGCGCTTAAAACAAGTTTCAAATGCTCAACATGCTCATCTAAAGACTTGCTAAAGATCAATATATCATCAAAATAAACAACAACAAATTTCCCAAGAAAATGCCGTAAAACGTGGTTCATTAATCTCATGAAAGTACTTGGAGCATTTGTTAAGCCAAAAGGCATCACAAGCCACTCATAAAGACCATACTTTGTTTTGAAAGTAGTTTTCCATTCATCTCCTTCCTTTATCCTTATTTGATGATAACCAGATCTTAAATCAATTTTAGTGAAACTGATTGCCCCATGCAAGTCTTCTAACATATCATCTAACCTAGGAGTAGGATGACGATACTTAATAGTAATATTATTGATTGCACGACAATCTGTACACATTCTCCAAGTCCCTTCTTTCTTAGGCACTAAAATAACTGGAATTGCACAAGGACTAAGAGATTCACAAACCTGTTCTTTTTCAAGGAGGGAATCGACTTGCCTATGAATTTCCTTTGTTTCCTCCGGATTTGCTCTATAGGCTGGTCGATTTGGTAGAATTGCTCCAGGAACATAGTCGATTTGATGTTCAATGCCTCGAATTGGAGGTAATCCTTTCGGTAGTTCCTCTGGGAACACATCCTTGAATTCCTGCAAAAGAGAGTAGATTGCACTAGGAAGAGAATCGGTTATGCCTAGTGTGTAAAAAGAAGAATAATCAGCTTCCCTGTACATAAGTACTATGAGAAGACTTTGTGAATTCAAAGCCCTATCTACCTCACGCACACTTGCATAGAAGCTCTTTTTTTTCACTTTCAAGCTCTCAGCCTCACTGAAGGTTTTTCCACTTGAATTTTCTTTTTCACTCAACTCGACCTCTACTTTCTTTTTCCCTCATTCTCTCTCACATTTGGCTTTTTCTTTGCCTTTCTCGGATGTGAGAACCCGTAATTTTTCTATTTTCTAGGTTTTATTATCTTTCATGGCATGTTTTTTGCATTTTCGGGATTAGGAAAATTTCTAGATATTTTTAAGGAGCAGATATAGTTTTTAGATGATTTTTCTAGTATTGAATAGTTTTTAAGAAATTAAGAGCGTATACCGGACGTGGGACCCACTAGGGCGAAAAGTTCGAAAAAATTCGGCCAACTAGGTTAAGTCTTGGATACTGGAATTAATTTATCGGGTGTTAAGAGATAAGTAGAGGGTGCTATTTGGATTGGTGTGAGAGGAAACAAAAAGATAGGAATGCATTAAATAAAGTGACAAGTGTCACTCAATGATTGGTTGGACTTGAAGACCACTATTCACCTTTTTCCATTTGACCAAATAAATCACAAAAAATTACCAAAATTGCACCATTTTCTTCTCCTCTTGGCCGGCTACTTCAAGGACAAAAAGAAAGGGAAAAGCTCTCCAAAATTTTGCTCTTTCCTTGCTCAATCTTCAACTTCAACCGGTTAAATTTGTAATTGCTCCATAAAACTCCTCCACTTAGTGATTTTGAGGTGATTGGTGAAGTTGTTTGGAAAGCTAAGGTGTTGAATTGCTTCCTATCTTGTGTTATAAGGTGAGTGACTAAGGAACTACTCTTTTCCTTCCAATCATGTTGAATTAGTAACTTATGTGAGTTGAGGTGATGATTATTGGTGCTATTTCATGATTTGGGTTGAGATTGATGACATTTTTCTATTTAATCATGTGATTTCTGTTTTAATATGATTGTTATGGTGTAGCCATGTATGATGATTGGAAATGGTATTTAAAGAAGCTAGAAGGTGGAAAAAGTGGTTAATTGCAAGCAATTTCTGTTTTGGAAAGAAAATTGGAAAACTAGGTTTCATTGTTCCTACATTCTGCCCGGTTTTGTAGCTCATAGTTAGGGGCTGAATTGGCCTTGGGTTAAAACATGAAAGTTTTAGGGAATGATATTTTAGAGATGCCTGCAAAATTTCAGGTTAATCGGAGTATTGTAGGTTGAGAAAGATGGAATTACCCTTGCTGCTCTGGTTTTACCCGAAATTGAGAATTGCTTCTGTAATAGGTTATTTTGGTTGGGAATGCTTCTGAATTGGTTGTTGAGGTCTTCTGATGAAATGTAACCCTGTTCCTTAGATTTCGGATGGCTTTGGAATTTCTGGATTTGGACTTGGGTAGTCTGACTTATGATATTTGAACCAGAATGCGTTCTGTGAATCTGTTTTTCCGGTTCTGGTGTAGTATCTTGCATTTTTAACCTGGTTACACTCGAAACTGGGCTGAGTGACCTTCTATAATATTGTAGTCCTATCTCTTAGCTTCGAAACAGTGTATCTTTCACCTCCATCCGATAATTTTAGTGCCATTGGTACCAAAACTGCAAAATGATGTCAAAAACTATTTTTTTTGGGTTAACACTTAACTCCATTTCCGGATTTTTCTGGTTTCCTCTAATGCTTACGTATGCTTATGGAACCCTATTTCGGTAGTATTTGGCATTGGTTTATGACTTGTAATCGAGTCTTATTGTACTTATTGGAATATTTTAGGGCTTGACTTTCCTTTCCGGTCATTTTCCTAACTAAATGACTTGAATGACTTTAAGCCTAGTGAACGGCTTTTGGAAATGAGATTATTTTTGTACGAGATGTTGGGACTGATTTGAGGAAATAATGAAGCCATGACGGCTGGAAAAGTAAGCAAATTTAGGGGAAATGCTGTCCAATTTTCTAGGCCGTTTGGTTCCTTTAAGTTTGAATTGCCTTTTGGTAGAAATGAAGGGCTTTTGGGTTGTTTGAACCTAGGTCTTCATGTTACCTTTTCGTTTCCAAAAATCATGTTTTGCACCCTTGCATTAGTAATTATTTGGCGAGGCATACGACTGGTAGTCGAGCCTCACATGTGCATTCTGTATACTCGATTTTTGAAAGTGGAACCTTCAATTGTTTTACTTTGATTATTTTAGGGTTTCTTGGTGATTAAAGCTCTCTTTTGGGCAAAAACTTTTGAGGTATCTGTACTGACACCGATGAGTTTACCACTCCCCTTATTTGTTACTTAACTTGGTTTATGTACTTGCAATCTGTGATCTGAATGACTGTACTATCTGTTTATTCTGTTTGAGACGAGGGTGTACTTTATCACACTCGTTCTCTTGTCTGTTCATATGCCAAATTTTGGTGCGAATCTGAATCTGTTATCTGTCATATGTATCTGTATCTGTATCTGTTCTGACGTCGTTTAGCAGTTTGTATCCAACGACCTTTCTGGGACCTCTGAGCTCAACCCCTGTGGCTAGTTACTCGAGTCGGGCCGGCAAGGGCCTGGTCGATTAGATAACGAACCACGGTAGTCTGTTTTGGGATCTTTGGGTATTGAGACCCTTGATTCCGGTATACTCGAGTATTACCACTTCTGATCTGATTGGATTTCAGGCCCGGTGGGGGTATGTGAGGTGGAAGGAATCGAAGAAAGTGGAGTCTACGGTATTGGTTACTTCTGTAACGTTGACGGAGTGTCAACTGTTATTTCGATCAAGTTTCGGTGAAGCAAATGGGAATTTGGCTCCTGAGAGCCACCCGTATCCTTCCTATTTGAATCATTGGTTCCTTTATTTTACATCTGGCATGTGTACCTGATTTGTTAAATGTGAAATGCCATGATTTTACTGCTATATGTTTAGTACCTCATTGAGCGTAAGCTCACCCCTTCCCGTTATCTTTGTTTTCCTTACAGGGAACCACTTTTGGGACCAAGATGTTTTGACGCACGAGTCGAGCTAGTTTTATTTTATTTTTGTAAAGCTCATCGATAGTGGAAAAACCCTAAATGTATTTTGATCTAATTATCTTCTTTTGTTCCGTAAATTACAAACGTATGTGTATAAAACTGTTTACCCTACTCATGTATCCTATTTGGATTGGAAATGTTTTCCCGAGTCACATGGCCATATCTGTATTCGTTGGGCTCCTGGCTGGGTGGTGATGTGGCAACCACTATTCATTGTGGTGTTGATTTTCGCTTTGCCATTTGGCGACTCTGAATCGTTTGAACGCGCTATTACCTTCCTGAACGTTTTGATTTCTTTTAACGGCTTGACTGAGTTCCGGCGAGAGCTGGGCAGGCGGTCCGCCGAACCCTTTGGTTCGCCTTAGGGTGAGGTGGGGCTGTCACAGGTGGTATCAGAACTGCTTTGCGTGGTCTCTGCACGGAGGGAGCTTGGGCCAGTGGTATTACGATCTTGATTTCGTGAATGTGTCTAAGTGCTCGTTTGAGCATAAGTTATGAACTATGCACGGTATAAGTGTAAAACTCTTTATCATGAAATTTGAGAAAGATAGATCTGTATGTCGGGTCGGAAACTTTAATATGGATGATTTACGCTTGGGACCGGCCGGCTCGAGTTGTGAATTATCTTATTTGGGATTCTCGTGCCCGGCTACTAAATCAATGAGAGCCTAGGTTAGAAAGGACTTAGGCGAACTAGAAAGGCGATTCTATGGAACTTCGTATGGTCTGTTCGGGTGTGGTTAAGCGTGATCAACTTTGATTAAGATATAGATGATGTTCTTGTCGTAGATTATGGACGGAGCCCTAGAGGGGGAAAAGCTCTTCATGAGTTATTTTTGTACTCGTGACCTAGTCTGTCTATAGTATTTTCGGATGATCCCGCTACTTTCATGGATCTCTCATATTTGTATCTACTTGACTGCTACTGTGTGACTGGTTCGGTCCAGTTGTGTGTATATATGCTTTTGATCTGTGTGTACTTCTTGTTATTTGCTTATGCTTATAATTATCTTTAATACTATCGTTGCATCTCGACCCTAGATTGACTTAGATTAATGGAGGGCACACGTAGTGGTCAGGGACGTGGGCGCGGGCGTAGGCAACCCACGCCGGACTGGGGTGCTTGGGAAACCTCATCTGGACCTAATCCTGAACCGCGGGTTGACCCCAATGTGCAAATAGCTGCCGCTATGCAGCAAATGACCAACTTGCCGGTACAAGTGGTGCAGCAACAGGGCCAAAATCCAAACCCTAATCCTGGAAACCCTGGCAACCATACCGAGAGCGAGGACAGAGCTCTCGAAAGATTTCAAAAGTTTGCTCCACCCAAGTTTCTTGGGGGGCCCGACCCGGATGTCGCCGGAAGGTGGCTCAAGAAGATGGTGGATATCTTTGCGGCCCTGCATTACACCGAAGAAAGGCAGGTGACTTTTGCCGTCTTCCAAGTAGAAGGGGCGGCCCGTTCCTGGTGGAATGTTATTCGGCAAAAATGGGAACGGGAACAAACGCCCAGGACCTGGGTGAATTTTATGCGGGAATTCAATGCCAAATTCTTCCCTCCTCTAGTTTAGGAGCGGAAGGAAGATGAATTTATTCGGCTTCGTCAGGGGGCCCAATCTGTAGCGGAGTACGAGAGCCAATTCACCCGCCTATCCAAATTTGCGCCCGAACTCATCATGACCGAGCAACGAAGAATACGGCGATTTGTCCAGGGCCTAAACGTAGAAATCCAGAAGGACCTCGCGGTTGCCCAAATTAACGCTTTCAGCGATGCAGTAGAGAAGGCGCAACGAGTAGAGAATACGAGGCTGCAGGTGAAAAACTTCCAAGCCAAGAAAAGGGGCTTTCCTGGGAGTAGCTCTGAGCAAGAAGGTGCATGATTTGTTAAATATGAAATGCCATGATTTTGTTAAATATGAAATGCCATGATTTTACTGCTATATGTTTGGTACCTTATTGAGCGTAAGCTCACCCCTTCCCGTTATCTTTGTTTTCCTTACAGGAAACCACTTTTGGGGCTAAGATGTTTTGACGCACGAGTCGAGTTAGTTTTATTATATTTTTGTAAAGCTCCTCGATAGTGGGAAAACCCTAAATGTATTTTGATCCAATTATCTTCTTTTGTTCCGTAAATTACAAACGTATGTGTATAAAACTGTTTACCCTGATCATGTATCCTATTTGGATTGGAAATGTTTTCCCGAGTCACATGGCCATATCTGTATTCGTTGGGCTCCTGGCTGGGTGGTGATGTGGCAACCACTATTCATTGTGGTGTTGATTTTCGCTTTGCCATTTGGTGACTCTGAATCGCTTGAACGCGCTATTACCTTCCTGAACGTTTTGATTTCTTTTAACGGCTCGACTGAGTCCCGGCGAGAGCTGGGCAGGCGGTCCGCTGAACCCTTTGGTTCGCCTTCGGGTGAGGTGGGGTTGTCACATCGGATGCCTTTTCTCTCTCTCTTTTCTTAGATGCAATTGTTCTTCATACACTTGTGTAGATGTCAAGGGTAAAAGAGTGATTTTGAGATTGTTCATAATGAACTTATACTTATTAGTAAATCCAATATGATCAGCCTGTCTATCATACTCCCAAGGATGCCCAACAAAACATGACTAGCATGCATAGAAATTACATCACATAAAACTTGATCCTTGTATTGACCAATAGAAAAAGCAATTAAAGCCTGTTTGGTCACCTTGACTTCCTCCCAATCATTTAACCAATACAATCTATATGATTTAGGGTGGTAAGTCCATGGAATGTATTTTTGCTCAATAAAATCAGCAGCTACACAATTAGTACAAGAGCCACTATCAATGATCATAAGACATACCTCATCTCCAATTTTGCATCTCGTATGAATGATGTCGGTTCGTTGGAGATCATCTTCTTGAGCTTGTGCATTGAGCACTCTCATGGTCATCATAGTTCAAGCTACGGGGTCCTCCTCTATCTCAACCATGTCATCATCTTTCCCTTCTTCTTCAAGCGGTGGCATGTCTGCATATTCCTCCTCTCCTTCGCTTTGCCACACCCCTTCTTCATTCAGGTACATGATGCTTCGGTTAGGGCATTGAGCCATGAGGTGGCCAATTCCTTTGCATTTGAACCATGCCTTTGGCTGGTTGGAATAGTCGGCCGTGGGCCTGGTTTAAAAGAATTTGCACTCGGATGGGAAGGTTGTTCCATCCGCTTGTTTTCCCTCTCTCTATTACCTTGCCTGGGCCACGCATTGGTTGTTGGCAATTGATTTCTTCTCCAAGGAGTGGAAGAGGATGTAGTGGATCGGCCAC
This sequence comes from Coffea eugenioides, assembly GCF_003713205.1. NCBI lineage: Eukaryota > Viridiplantae > Streptophyta > Magnoliopsida > Gentianales > Rubiaceae > Coffea > Coffea eugenioides. The sequence goes on from NC_040037.1 coordinate 27,340,062, forward strand.
TAGGTGTTTTCATAGGTAAGGCTGGCTTTTCCACCTTCTCTGCATAAGACACCATTTGTTGAAGCTCAAAGTGGTCTTGAAGCTCAACCTTCTTCCTAATGTCAGGATTTAATCCATTAAGGAACCTCGCCATGGTTGCTTCCGGATTCTCTTGTACATTGGCCCTTATCATCGCTACCTCCATTTGTTTGTGGTACTCATCAACCGAATTAGATCCTTGAGTGAGTTGGAGCCGATTGTACAAGTCCGTGGTATATTGGAAGGGTACAAATCGTTTCCTCATCACTTGCTTCATTTCAGTCCAAGTGCCAATCGGTTGTTCCCTATTTCTTCTCCTTGTGGCACATACTTGCTCCCACCAAATAGATGCATAATCTTGAAATTCAATAGCCGCAAGTTTCATCTTTTTCTCTTCAGAGTAATTGTGAACTTCAAACACTTGCTCAACTCGCCTAACCCAATCCAAGTAAGGTTCAGGATCATTTTTCCCATGAAAGGTAGGCATGTTGCTCTTGATGGAAGGTAGGCATATTGTCATCGGTTCTCTTTCCCCCCTTTGGTTTTTCCTTGATCGAAGTGAGGTGTTAGAATGATATCCCTCATCATCTGCATCATGATCAGCATTCTGAACACTCGAAACCCTATTGTGTGTATCTCCGGTACCTTGCATCTCAATGGCAGCCAACCTGTCGGATAATTATGTCATCACAAATTCATGTCTCGCCGCTTGTTTTCGAAGAGCTTGGAGCACCAGTTTGAGTGACACGTCGGCCTCAGACTGGTCGGATATGTTCACTTCTTGAGACATATTGTCAAACCTGCAAAGCACTCGTGTATCACTCAAAAAAACACACTCACTCTCAACTTTTCTTCTCAAAGTTCTTAAAACAACTCAAACTCTAAAAAATTCTAGAATTAATTACCCTATAAGCAAGTAACAAGACACAAAGCAGAATTTTTGCAAATCTTAGAAAACTCTACTCGAAGCTAGAATTTTTTTTTTGAGCTACTATTTTTGCTGAGTTTCTGGTCAGTATTTTGGAGGGTAAGTGGTGTTTTTGGGGTGCTCAAATATTGCAAGAACCAGTCCTCAAATTTCAATCAAATCAGTTCGCGAAAACTAGGTCAACCGATTTTAGAAACTCAAGAATTCAAAGGCGGTTTGGCTAAGGTGTTTGTGGTAGTAGTTTAGGTTTGGTTTTGGAAACTGATTTGGGTGTGTTTTGGGGCTGGTTAGGTCGTTTGGGGTTGTTGGAATTCACTCAAGATTGGAAACCAATCAAAAATTGGAAACTCAAGGTTTTGGAAATCAATCAAGATTGGAAACCAAAGACGGGTTCTTTATACAGATCACCAAAGTAAAAGAAATATCTTAGTTGTCCAACCATTACAACCCAAACCTAACTACATTAGTGATAGCACAAAAGGGTTCCCCCGCGTCGTCCCCTGTTAAGGAAAACAAAGGAAAAGGGGTAAGCTAAATGCTTCGTAAGTAAACGGGGGTAAAAGCGTAAATATCACATTAAGATAAACAACTATTTCACAAAAATGTCAAGTCAAGTGCAAAAGTAACAATACAAATGAAGGATACAGGTTGGCTCCAAAGCCAAATCATTTGCCATGTATGACCTCCTGCCGACACTCCGTCGACCACAAATAATGGTCCGTAGAACTCCACTTGTACTCCCACCTAACACCTTATCACCCTCACTGGCCAGTCGCCTCACAAAATTGCTTGAGCGAACGAAATTGAGCTTGGTTCACAAGCTCGGTTCACAAACTTGGTTCACATTCTCGGAAGATCAACCCCAACTTACAAACGTCACCCCGAGCTACAAGCTCAAGGGGTTCAAACCCAAAATAATTCATATAGATATGTCATGTATAAATATGCATGTAAATTAGGGTTTAGGTCGAGTGCGATGAAGTACACTCTCGCCTAGGTACCCTATCATTCACCTCAAAACACATAAGTAAGTTATATACAAAAACGGCCCGAATACTTACTCAAAGAACAAAGATAGCAAAAGTACGAAAATCTCGTCGCGAAAGATATAGTAGGGCCAAAGATAGCAAAAGTACGAAAATCTCGTCGCGAAAGATAGCTAGTAGGCCCCACCAGCTCCGTCTAGCTCACCACCGTCTGAAATAAAAGATTGCATCACATAATATCACAAACGGCTACTAGCATGCCTAAAACAAGCAAAACGGCAAAATTGGCACATGCATGTGTGGAATCGGCAAACGGAAATGGAAACGGCCGGCATAACCGTTTTGGTGTCAAAAACTGTTTTGAACACAATCGAAGCTACGAGTGTCGGATCAAAGTACATGTGGTACCGTTACGAATCCAAGAGGAAGGGATACAATTTTCATGAAGACACCTAAATCTAGATCTGAATGGAAGTAGGTCGAATTTATGGAAAACAGTACCAAAAGGTTGCACATTAGGGTGACGGACAGGGTCTGTTTGCCGATCAATAACTTACAGCTCGCAAATCCAAATCAAGGAATTCCAAAGGCGTTAGAAAGCTATGCCATAATGCTAAAAATTTTATGTTTTGGCCAAAACCTGAATCAATACAGAGCAGGGTGAAAAATGGGTCCAAAGTTCCTGTCAGAACTGTCCAAATTCAAAGGCAGTTCTGACAACCGATCTTGTTTTGGTTATAACTGGAGCTACGGAACTCGGATTTGGATGTACTTTATACCGTTTCGAAGCTAAAACTAAGATATACATTTATTATGAAGGGGTTAACACCCAGTTCGCACGTTATCCAGGCAAACCGAGCATGGTCAGAGGCTAAATCCAAAAGCGTAACACAATCCAGTGTTCAAAACAGGTGCAAGTGTTTTGGCTATAACTCGGGCTACACTGATTCGTTTAATCTGAAATTTTGTAGGCACATTAAGGACTTAAGAAGCTACAACTTTCATATTTTGAGAAACCTCTGAATCCACACGTAGCATAAAGAAAAATAGAACCCAAGTTCAGATTTGTGGACTGCCCTGTTTCCAGTTTTGCCGGTTTCGAACGTCACAATTGTACAGTCCGTTTCTATGGTTCGCATACAAGCTTTTTAGCCAAACTCATACCAAATAAACACACATATACCAGCTTCTAATAGCTTCACAAAAGGTCCGAATTTGCTCTTCCAAATTAACCTCAAAACCTAACAAACACTAACCATATTCTATGCTTTTAATCCTACAAGTTCAACTAACCCTTCAACCTATCCAATCAAACCCTAATCATCTAAGCCTTAACTCAACCAAACTAACTTCCCTTTGAATTAGGGTTTCGTGACTAATCTGGAATTTGCTACTCACCAACCATACAAGTGAAATTAATATAGCAAAGATGCCATTAACAAGCCAAAATCCAACCAAACCAACTCTATGAATCATGAATCAAGAAACCCTACCTTTTCCTCCTAGCCTTTACCAAAATCAGCAATATAACCATCAAAATAAACCATAAAACTACTCCATAATCATCATACAACCTATAAAAATACATAATCACAACAAAAGCATCACTTCCATAGCTTCAAGATTAAAACCCCAAAATTTAACTTCAAAGTAAGAGGATATACCTTCAAATCAACTTTGTTGATGTGCAAACTACAATAATCAAGTGCTCAAGTTGTCTTCTTAAGCTCCACAAGCAAGATGGATGGCTAAAAATTGAAGAACTTTGAAGAAAATCTCTCCCCTCTCTTGCTCTCTCTCTCTTTCTCTTTAGTTTTTGTTTTGTTAATTTCTTATGAATATCTTACAAATCCTATGGTATAATATAGTCAAAGCTTATGGAAGATATTTTCTACTCCCACCAATCACATAAAAGTTTCCAATTACACATTTAACTTTGCATTTGATCCACTCTTGCCCTTAAACATTTGGAACTCTTTCAATTTACTCCATAAGTTATAAACTTAATCTAGTCCAAAACATGTAATCACACTTAATTGCTTCACTAATCACTTTCCTTTCTTAATCACCTATACTTAATCATACCTTAACTCACATAAAAGCAACTAAATAACAATATTTTTGTCATAAGCAAAATTAGGGTTTTCCTAAATTCTAAACTCACTTGACCTATATAAAATGGATCAAATCCTATACTTATCCGCACGAAAACACACACTAGCATAACTAACTTTAACCACCACTCGAACTTAGGATTAGTACAAAACTAGGGTTTCAATCCTAACCCCAACTCAGGGTTTTCTAATTAACCCTAAAACCCCAAATTTTACCGTACAAATAATGAATATCACCTAATATCAAACTTAATACTGACCGGGGTCTCACATGATTTCCTTTCTGTGAGAGCCGATTCCTTCTCTTCTTCTTTTTTTTCATTTTTTTCTTTTGTTTTTCATTTTTTTTTCTTTGGCTCTTCAAGGAACACAAATTCAGGTCACACCAACAATTTCAAGAAACGGATGAAAGGTTATGCAAATTCCAAGAAAACCCTAGTTCTTGATTTATTGTTCAAGAACTTTCAAAACAAGACTTGGTGGTCCAAGAACTTCAAGAATTTTTTTCAAGAAGCTCAAGAACTTCCCCAAATTATGTTGTGGTGTCCAAGGTTTGCAAGAACAACAACCAATAGGCAAAACAGAATTTCAGCAATATTCAAAAAAAATTCCGGCAACTTGGTCACTAAAACAATATAAGGTACGTGACCTTTTTTTTTGTTAATAAACCCTAAGTTCGACAGCAAGAAAACAGAGACAAATCAGATTTTTTTTTACTCGGATGAACAGTAACGTGAACAGTATGCTACAGTACGATGAACAGTGATTCACTACAGTTTTTTTTTTTGGACAAAAGACACAAACTAACAAGATATGAGCAACTTCAATTGAAAGAGAATCAACCTGATGCTCCTGATGCCAACTGATGAGCAATCCTAGGGGAAAACCCTCCTAGAACCTCCCAACTTTGTAATATCAGAGTTGGACCTTTTCTCCCAATGGAAATTGAACTCGATTGTTCTCATGAACTCAAAACCTCTGACAAACGAAGGTAATCAGCAACCTTAAGCAAATAAAGATGGATGAAGAGACACCACGATTAGGGAACAAACTAATCGATAAAGTATGATTTGAATCCTAAGCTATGAACTCAAGAATTCAAGAGTAAGTTCGATTAAGAACTTGAAGGAAAATTCCTCACGATTTTTGGTTTTAATATTCCGTCCCTTATTTTGAAAGACAAGAAGCCTTATATAGGCGTGTAAAAGACTTAAACTAAGCTGCCAACAAAAACCTAACCCGACTTGGAATTTCCTTTGCTAAACTCGGCCCAAGCCCAAGTGCAACTAGGAAAACCCTAATCAACTTAATACGAAAAAATAACGTTGGTGCTTGACTAAAGCAAGCTTATGACCAAGCTAAGCTACTTTAAGGATTAAAACTTGAGGACAACATGTCCTTTGTACGATTACTAAGCTAGACAGCTTTAAAACAACTACTAACTAAGCTAACAAGTATGAGATCATTCTTTCACTTCAAACGTACAAGTGAACAAGGTAACTTCATGGTCCACTAAATCTTCAAACTTAGCTTGCTTCTTGCTTGTATGGTGAATGATCAAGGCTTGTAAAGCTTCCTTCACCCTCTTGAATCTTGATCTTGTCATCAGACCACCAATGTTGACCAAAGGATCCTTGACCCAAGGTTGAAGTTGTTGCGCACCCGTATCCGCATCATTCCCTCTCTCCTCGAAAGGATTCGTCCTCGAATCTTCAAAGTCTGTATCAAAGTCAAAAGGAGATAGGTCAGACACATTAAAAGATGCACTTATGCCATACTCACTTGGAAGTTCCATTTTGTAGACATTGTCATTTATCCTCTCCAGGAAACGAAAAGGTCCATCTCCTCTTGGATGTAATTTGGTCCGTCGAGATGCTGGAAACCTTTCTTTCCTCATGTGCACCCAAACCTAATCACCAGGTTCGAATACAACATGCTTCCTACCCTTATTCGCATGTTTTGCATATTGCGCATTTTTCTTCTCAATTTGAGCTCGAACTCTCTCATGCAAGGTCCGAACAGCCTCTGCCTTTTTGACACCATGTGCGCTTAAACACTCAACAGGAATAGGTGATAAATCTAGAGGAGTTAGCGGCTGAAACCCATAAACAATTTCAAAAGGAGAATGATTAGTAGTAGAATGAGTGGTTCGGTTATATGCAAACTCGACAATAGGCAAACATCTTCCTACTTCTTCAAATTCTTTTGAACAATCGGTCGAAGTAAAGCACCAAGGGTTCGATTGGTTACCTCAGTTTGACCATCCGTTTGAGGATGACTAGAAGTAGAAAATAACAACTTAGTTCCCAACTTTCCCCAAAGTGATTTCTAGAAATAGCTTAAGAATTTCATGTCCCTATCACTTACAATAGTACGCGGTACCCATGTAATCTAACCATGTCCTTGAAGAATAAATCAGCAACATGGCGCACATCATTTGTTTTCCTACAAGGGATAAAGTGAGCCATTTTAGAAAATCTATCCACTACAACAAAGATACTATCCATACCTCTAGAAGATCTTGGTAAACCAAGCACAAAATCCGTGGATAAGTCTGTCCAGGGAGCATGAGGTACGGGTAGAGGAGTGTACAATCCATTAGGATTACTTCTTGACTTTGCCTGCTTACACTTCAAACACTTATCACAGATGTTAGCAACATCACGCCTCATTTTAGGCCAATAGAAGTGTTCATGCAAAATATCAAGAGTTTTATCGATGCCAAAATGTCCCATCAACATTCCGCCCATGGGCTTCTCTAACAAGTAATTCCCTAAGTGAACAGTTGGGAATACATAGGCAATTTTCTTTGAACAAGAAACCTTTATGCCTATAAAACTTTTGAAATGCAGCATGTGCAAAAGCTTGAAACACATTAGAAAAATCGTCATCATGTGCATACAAGTCTTTAATGTGCTCAAAACCAAGTAACTTAGTTGATGTGTGCACGGACCTTAGCCCAAGTAATAACCCAGTCCGAGTTCCATTGGGCCCAGTCACACGTGCGCGAGCCAAGCTCTTCAAAGAATCCCTCCAAGCCCTTGTTCGAATTGTCCAAAACCAACATGGAGTCCATAGAGATATTGAAGGCTTGAAGGATTTTAATCAAGTTATCTACACCATGACCCAAGCCCATGAAGAGTCAAGTGGGCCTCCAAATGAGTTGGCCGAATAGGGCCTTAGGCCTTAGTAGTTATTTAGCAATTGATTAGTGTTTAAGTAAGAGCATGGGCCGGCCCATCTTGTCCCAAGACCATGGGCCGACTTTTCCCTTTCCTAGTCCCTTTAGGGTTTCAGTCACTTTAGCCTATAAATAGGCTTGCTTTGTAAGGTTTTAGGGAAGACGTTTTATCAATAAAGTTTTGCATATTTTCGATTCTTCTTGAGAGAGAGATTCGACCCCTTTACTTGCTTTGGCAAGGGTTTTGAGCAGTCTTGCGTCCTGTCCTAGATTGTTCTACCGACCTATTCCCCTGGAGTATTCACCTTCATCGGAGTGTCGTCTACCGTCTTGACTCAAATCGTATCGTCCGTTTGGTTCTAGATCCCGCAATTCCAAGCGTTGGACGTCCTCGCTAGATCCTTGGGCAAACGTGCTACGTGTCTCGAAACGTGTTGATCGAGGAACGTATCAGTTGGCTTCAGAGCTGTGGTTGAGGTATCTTCCGTTATATCCGTAGTTTTGTCGTAGTTTTCCTTGTTTCCGCTTGTTTTACAAAAAAAAACAAAAAAATGTCACTGTTCATCGTACTGTTCATCCGACAATGTTTACGTTACTGTTCATCCGAACACAAAATCTGTTAGTGTGTTATCTCCTTTGTGTTGTGTCTAGTTTGTTGATAATTTCTGTCCACAACTTGTTTCTTGCGTTTGAGTCGTTTGTGCATCAAAAATTCTGGTTGTTGGTGTTTCAACGTTGCTCCCAAATCTGTCTCGTTAATTGGTTGTCGCTTGGGCAGCAAGAACAATAACTTGACGGCTGCTAGGGTTTCCTTATCTTGCTAGGGTTTCCTTCTCTTGCTAGGGTTATCCTTGCGGCTAGGGTTTTCTACTTGCGGCTAGGATGTCTACTTGCGGCTAGGGTTTCTTTGTTTCACTTGGACACTCTCCTATATTCTCTCCTATATTTTGGGGCACTCTCCTACATTCTCTCCTACATTTTAGGAATACTCTCCTACATCCTCTCCTATATTTTAGGAATACTTTCATACATTCTCTCCTAAATTTTAGGAACACTCTCCTACATTTTCTCCTACATTCTCTCCTACATTTCAGGTATACTCTCATACATTCTCTCCTACATTTTAGGAACACTCTCCTACATTCTCTCCTACATTTTAGGAACACTCTCCTACATTCTCTCCTACATTTTAGGAATACTCTCCTACATTCTAGGAACCCACTCCTACATTTTAGGAAGCTAGGGTTTCTTTCTTTTGTGTCCCCATTGGCGCACTTCCATTTCTGTCCGCCATTATTGGCCTTTCAAAGTCGTCCATTTCTGCTTCATTTTGCACCCATATTTGTGTCTTACCTTCTTGGTTACTCTTGTGGAAAAAGTTGGCGACAATTATTGGACTTGAGCGGCCTTTCTCAACTACCTAACCCAACAGGTAAAGGTATTTGGTAAGTCCATTAGAGTGACATCCATATACACGAGTGCGAGTGGATACACGTAAGGGAGCGTGAAAGGCAATATCTTCGGTTTCGTTGCTAACTTTTTGCAGGTTCCCTCATACGTCATGGCGAATACAAGACGCATAAAAGCTAGCCCACAACATTGTCTTCCTGATCCTAAGGGAGTCAAAGAAGTGGCATTACGTGGTGTAGATGAGCAATTGGACCTCGTCAAATCTCAGTTGCTTGGTTGGTTTTATACCCGTTGCGGTGTCAAAGATAAAATTTGTAGCTTGGCCATTGATGGGAGTTGTGAAGTCAACCTTGCAAGCGCTATCATGGTTGAGAAATTAAATCTTCCAACCATTGATCATCTTCAACCGTACAAGTTGACGAGCACTCATGGTGATGTTTGGGTTACTAAGCACACACTTGTACCTATTCACATCGGCAAATATGTGGATGAGGTGTTGTGTGATGTAGTCCCAATTCAAGTGACACATGTGTTGTTGGGCAAAGCATGGATGTCGAGGCGAGAAATTAAATATGACGGACATACTAATAAGTATTCCTTCTTATTTAATAGTCGTCGTCTTGCACTTGTATCACTTACTTATGACCAACTTTGTATTGATCTAGCATGCATGAAAAGTGAGCTTGAGCGTTATAGAATGGAGAAAAAGCTAGATGAGGGAATTGTGCCTGAAGAGGTAAAACCCGAGGGAGTTGAAAGTAATGAGATGAAAGGGTCAGCTATTGAACAAAAAGAGATGGAAAAATCTAATGAGATGGGTGGTAAAAAGGAAGAAAAGAGAGAAAGTGGGCTGATCTTGAGCAACCCGGTGAAGGCCTATTATTTTCCTAACGAACTTACCTTCGCTTTGTTTAGTGTTTCTACTTTTATACAGATCAAGCAAAGGCAAGTTGAGTTGATCTTGGTGTGTTCCATTCCAAAATCAATTGTAGACTTTGCAGCCTCCATGGAGTTGGCACTCCAAGAGTTAAACCCCGTTGGTATCCATTCATGGAACAATGTCAACTCAAATCAGTCCACACCAAAGAGGAGTTGATTCGAGCTCGTCTTGAAGGGAACACTCCACATTTTGGGGATAATTGTGTACCAAGGGTTCGTTTAAAGAACAAGTACCTCAATGACCATTATGATTTTCGTCTTACTCTTAGTCCACATGAAGCTCCAACATCACCAAATCCGCCTTGGTGCCTTGCAAGTGTGTTCGAGCCGGAGTTCGATTTCATGGGATACACTTCATACCACTTTGAGGACCCTTACCTCATGACCACAAACGATCAAGTTGAGCATACATTGAAGATGGTTTGTGAGATTCAAGGTTCGACAAGGGTTATGTTCCAACTTAGCCCATGGGCTTTGCATTGGATGCCATCTGTAGCCATCATAACAAGATTGAGTCGAAGGCATGTAACTCGTCTTGTCACCATTCGTGCTTCAATTTGTGGGCAAATTGCTTTCAAGAGGGGGGGAATGATACGAACAAGAGGAGCCACTGGAGCCATGATACCAACCCTTGTTTGTGTCATTCATTTCCATCCAGATTTGAGGACAAATCCTGCTCAAGTGGAGGGGACTGATGTGTGCACGGACCTTAGCCCAAGTAATAACCCAGTCCGAGTTCCATTGGGCCCAGTCACACGTGCGCGAGCCAAGCTCTTCAAAGAATCCCTCCAAACCCTTGTTCGAATTGTCCAAAACCAACATGGAGTCCATAGAGATATTGAAGGCTTGACGGATTTTAATCAAGTTATCTACACCATGACCCAAGCCCATGAAGAGTCAAGTGGGCCTCCAAATGAGTTGGCCGAATAGGGCCTTAGGCCTTAGTAGTTATTTAGCAATTGATTAGTGTTTAAGTAAGAGCATGGGCCGGCCCATCTTGTCCCAAGACCATGGGCCGACTTTTCCCTTTCCTAGTCCCTTTAGGGTTTCAGTCACTTTAGCCTATAAATAGGCTTGCTTTGTAAGGTTTTAGGGAAGACGTTTTATCAATAAAGTTTTGCATATTTTCGATTCTTCTTGAGAGAGAGATTCGACCCCTTTACTTGCTTTGGCAAGGGTTTTGAGCAGTCTTGCGTCCTGTCCTAGATTGTTCTACCGACCTATTCCCCTGGAGTATTCACCTTCATCGGAGTGTCGTCTACCGTCTTGACTCAAATCGTGTCGTCCGTTTGGTTCTAGATCCCGCAATTCCAAGCGTTGGACGTCCTCGCTAGATCCTTGGGCAAACGTGCTACGTGTCTCGAAATGTGTTGATCGAGGAACGTATCATTAGTGCTCATGGTAGTGATCAAGGTATACCTCCTAGACAATGCATCGACATTATCTTTTCCCTTGTTATACTTAATGATATATGGAAAGGAATCAATAAATGCAATCCATTTAGCATGTCTTTTATGCAACTTACCTTGACCCTTAAGGAATTTAATTGATTCATGATCAGTATGTATCACCAATTCCTTAGGCATAAGATAATGCTGCCACTCTTCAAGAGAACGCACAACAGCATACGATTCTTTATCATAAGTAGGGTAATTAAGAGCTCCCCCACTCAACTTCTCACTGAAATATGCCAAGGGTCTATTGTTTTGATGTAGGATAGCCCCTATGCCTATTCCACTAGCATCACATTCAACTTCAAAAGTCAAATCAAAATTAGGCAAAGCAAGAATAGGTGCTGAAATTAACAAATTCTTAAGTTTATTAAATGACTCTTTTTACTCTTTTCCCCATTGAAACCCCACATTCTTTTTAATGATCTCATTCAAAGGTGCTGCAATAGTACTAAAGTCTTTAACAAATCTCCTATAGAAATTTGCAAGACCATGAAAAGACCTTACCTGAGACATATTGGTTGGAGTCGGCCACTCCAAGATGGCCTTTACCTTGGCTGGATCAACACTTATGCCATTTGCACCAACAATATATCCAAGAAAGTTAACTTCAGGAGTGCAAAAGACTCATTTTTCCATATTAGCAAATAGTTTATTTTCATGCAAGGCGCTTAAAACAAGTTTCAAATGCTCAACATGCTCATCTAAAGACTTGCTAAAGATCAATATATCATCAAAATAAACAACAACAAATTTCCCAAGAAAATGCCGTAAAACGTGGTTCATTAATCTCATGAAAGTACTTGGAGCATTTGTTAAGCCAAAAGGCATCACAAGCCACTCATAAAGACCATACTTTGTTTTGAAAGTAGTTTTCCATTCATCTCCTTCCTTTATCCTTATTTGATGATAACCAGATCTTAAATCAATTTTAGTGAAACTGATTGCCCCATGCAAGTCTTCTAACATATCATCTAACCTAGGAGTAGGATGACGATACTTAATAGTAATATTATTGATTGCACGACAATCTGTACACATTCTCCAAGTCCCTTCTTTCTTAGGCACTAAAATAACTGGAATTGCACAAGGACTAAGAGATTCACAAACCTGTTCTTTTTCAAGGAGGGAATCGACTTGCCTATGAATTTCCTTTGTTTCCTCCGGATTTGCTCTATAGGCTGGTCGATTTGGTAGAATTGCTCCAGGAACATAGTCGATTTGATGTTCAATGCCTCGAATTGGAGGTAATCCTTTCGGTAGTTCCTCTGGGAACACATCCTTGAATTCCTGCAAAAGAGAGTAGATTGCACTAGGAAGAGAATCGGTTATGCCTAGTGTGTAAAAAGAAGAATAATCAGCTTCCCTGTACATAAGTACTATGAGAAGACTTTGTGAATTCAAAGCCCTATCTACCTCACGCACACTTGCATAGAAGCTCTTTTTTTTCACTTTCAAGCTCTCAGCCTCACTGAAGGTTTTTCCACTTGAATTTTCTTTTTCACTCAACTCGACCTCTACTTTCTTTTTCCCTCATTCTCTCTCACATTTGGCTTTTTCTTTGCCTTTCTCGGATGTGAGAACCCGTAATTTTTCTATTTTCTAGGTTTTATTATCTTTCATGGCATGTTTTTTGCATTTTCGGGATTAGGAAAATTTCTAGATATTTTTAAGGAGCAGATATAGTTTTTAGATGATTTTTCTAGTATTGAATAGTTTTTAAGAAATTAAGAGCGTATACCGGACGTGGGACCCACTAGGGCGAAAAGTTCGAAAAAATTCGGCCAACTAGGTTAAGTCTTGGATACTGGAATTAATTTATCGGGTGTTAAGAGATAAGTAGAGGGTGCTATTTGGATTGGTGTGAGAGGAAACAAAAAGATAGGAATGCATTAAATAAAGTGACAAGTGTCACTCAATGATTGGTTGGACTTGAAGACCACTATTCACCTTTTTCCATTTGACCAAATAAATCACAAAAAATTACCAAAATTGCACCATTTTCTTCTCCTCTTGGCCGGCTACTTCAAGGACAAAAAGAAAGGGAAAAGCTCTCCAAAATTTTGCTCTTTCCTTGCTCAATCTTCAACTTCAACCGGTTAAATTTGTAATTGCTCCATAAAACTCCTCCACTTAGTGATTTTGAGGTGATTGGTGAAGTTGTTTGGAAAGCTAAGGTGTTGAATTGCTTCCTATCTTGTGTTATAAGGTGAGTGACTAAGGAACTGCTCTTTTCCTTCCAATCATGTTGAATTAGTAACTTATGTGAGTTGAGGTGATGATTATTGGTGCTATTTCATGATTTGGGTTGAGATTGATGACATTTTTCTATTTAATCATGTGATTTCTGTTTTAATATGATTTTTATGGTGTAGCCATGTATGATGATTGGAAATGGTATTTAAAGAAGCTAGAAGGTGGAAAAAGTGGTTAATTGCAAGCAATTTCTGTTTTGGAAAGAAAATTGGAAAACTAGGTTTCATTGTTCCTACATTCTGTCCGGTTTTGTAGCTCATAGTTAGGGGCCGAATTGGCCTTGGATTAAAACATGAAAGTTTTAGGGAATGATATTTTAGAGATGCCTACAAAATTTCAGGTCAATCAGAGTAGCGTAACTTGAGAAAAGATGGAATTATCCTTGCTGCTCTGGTTTTACCCGAAATTGAGAATTGCTTCTGTAATAGGTTATTTTGGTTGGGAATGCTTCCGAATTGGTTGTTGAGGTCTTCTGATGAAATGTAACCCTGTTCCTTAAATTTCGGATGGCTTTGGAATTTCTGGATTTGGACTTGGGTAGGCTGACTTATGATGTTTGAACCAGAATGCGTTCTGTGAATCTGTTTTTCCGGTTCTGGTGTAGTATCTTGCATTTTTGACCTGGTTACACTCGAAATTGGGCTGAGTGACCTTCTGTAATATTGTAGCCCTATCTCTTAGCTTCGAAAAGGTGTATCTTGGACCTCCATCCGATAATCATAGTGCCATTGGTACCAAAACCGTAAAATGATGTCAAAAACTATTTTTTTTGGGTTAACACTTAACTCCATTTCCGGATTTTTCTGGTTTCCTCTAATGCTTATGTATGCTTATGGAACCCTATTTCGGTAGTATTTGGCATTGGTTTATGACTTGTAATCGAGTCTTATTGTGCTTATTGGAATATTTTAGGGCTTGACTTTCCTTTCCGGTCATTTTCCTAGCTAAATTTTGTACTTGAATGACTTTAAGCCTAGTGAACGGCTTTTGGAAATGAGATTATTTTTGTACGAGATGTTGGGACTGATTTGAGGAAATAATGAAGCCATGACGGCTGGAAAAGTAAGCAAATTTAGGGGAAATGCTGTCCAATTTTCTAGGCCGTTTGGTTCCTTTAAGTTTGAATTGCCTTTTGGTAGAAATGAAGGGCTTTTGGGTTGTTTGAGCCTAGGTCTTCATGTTACCTTTTCGTTTCCAAAAATCATGTTTTGCACCCTTGCATTAGTAATTATTTGGCGAGGCATACGACTGGTAGTCGAGCCTCACATGTGCATTCTGTATACTCGATTTTTGAAAGTGGAACCTTCAATTGTTTTACTTTGATTATTTTAGGGTTTCTTGGTGATTAAAGCTCTCTTTTGGGCAAAAACTTTTGAGGTATCTGTACTGACACCGATGAGTTTACCACTCCCCTTATTTGTTACTTAACTTGGTTTATGTACTTGCAATCTGTGATCTGAATGACTGTACTATCTGTTTATTCTGTTTGAGACGAGGGTGTACTTTATCACACTCGTTCTCTTGTCTGTTCATATGCCAAATTTTGGTGCGAATCTGAATCTGTTATCTGTCATATGTATCTGTATCTGTATCTGTTCTGACGTCGTTTAGCAGTTTGTATCCAACGACCTTTCTGGGACCTCTGAGCTCAACCCCTGTGGCTAGTTACTCGAGTCGGGCCGGCAAGGGCCTGGTCGATTAGATAACGAACCACGGTAGTCTGTTTTGGGATCTTTGGGTATTGAGACCCTTGATTCCGGTATACTCGAGTATTACCACTTCTGATCTGATTGGATTTCAGGCCCGGTGGGGGTATGTGAGGTGGAAGGAATCGAAGAAAGTGGAGTCTACGGTATTGGTTACTTCTGTAACGTTGACGGAGTGTCAACTGTTATTTCGATCAAGTTTCGGTGAAGCAAATGGGAATTTGGCTCCTGAGAGCCACCCGTATCCTTCCTATTTGAATCATTGGTTCCTTTATTTTACATCTGGCATGTGTACCTGATTTGTTAAATGTGAAATGCCATGATTTTACTGCTATATGTTTAGTACCTCATTGAGCGTAAGCTCACCCCTTCCCGTTATCTTTGTTTTCCTTACAGGGAACCACTTTTGGGACCAAGATGTTTTGACGCACGAGTCGAGCTAGTTTTATTTTATTTTTGTAAAGCTCATCGATAGTGGAAAAACCCTAAATGTATTTTGATCTAATTATCTTCTTTTGTTCCGTAAATTACAAACGTATGTGTATAAAACTGTTTACCCTACTCATGTATCCTATTTGGATTGGAAATGTTTTCCCGAGTCACATGGCCATATCTGTATTCGTTGGGCTCCTGGCTGGGTGGTGATGTGGCAACCACTATTCATTGTGGTGTTGATTTTCGCTTTGCCATTTGGCGACTCTGAATCGTTTGAACGCGCTATTACCTTCCTGAACGTTTTGATTTCTTTTAACGGCTTGACTGAGTTCCGGCGAGAGCTGGGCAGGCGGTCCGCCGAACCCTTTGGTTCGCCTTAGGGTGAGGTGGGGCTGTCACAGGTGGTATCAGAACTGCTTTGCGTGGTCTCTGCACGGAGGGAGCTTGGGCCAGTGGTATTACGATCTTGATTTCGTGAATGTGTCTAAGTGCTCGTTTGAGCATAAGTTATGAACTATGCACGGTATAAGTGTAAAACTCTTTATCATGAAATTTGAGAAAGATAGATCTGTATGTCGGGTCGGAAACTTTAATATGGATGATTTACGCTTGGGACCGGCCGGCTCGAGTTGTGAATTATCTTATTTGGGATTCTCGTGCCCGGCTACTAAATCAATGAGAGCCTAGGTTAGAAAGGACTTAGGCGAACTAGAAAGGCGATTCTATGGAACTTCGTATGGTCTGTTCGGGTGTGGTTAAGCGTGATCAACTTTGATTAAGATATAGATGATGTTCTTGTCGTAGATTATGGACGGAGCCCTAGAGGGGGAAAAGCTCTTCATGAGTTATTTTTGTACTCGTGACCTAGTCTGTCTATAGTATTTTCGGATGATCCCGCTACTTTCATGGATCTCTCATATTTGTATCTACTTGACTGCTACTGTGTGACTGGTTCGGTCCAGTTGTGTGTATATATGCTTTTGATCTGTGTGTACTTCTTGTTATTTGCTTATGCTTATAATTATCTTTAATACTATCGTTGCATCTCGACCCTAGATTGACTTAGATTAATGGAGGGCACACGTAGTGGTCAGGGACGTGGGCGCGGGCGTAGGCAACCCACGCCGGACTGGGGTGCTTGGGAAACCTCATCTGGACCTAATCCTGAACCGCGGGTTGACCCCAATGTGCAAATAGCTGCCGCTATGCAGCAAATGACCAACTTGCCGGTACAAGTGGTGCAGCAACAGGGCCAAAATCCAAACCCTAATCCTGGAAACCCTGGCAACCATACCGAGAGCGAGGACAGAGCTCTCGAAAGATTTCAAAAGTTTGCTCCACCCAAGTTTCTTGGGGGGCCCGACCCGGATGTCGCCGGAAGGTGGCTCAAGAAGATGGTGGATATCTTTGCGGCCCTGCATTACACCGAAGAAAGGCAGGTGACTTTTGCCGTCTTCCAAGTAGAAGGGGCGGCCCGTTCCTGGTGGAATGTTATTCGGCAAAAATGGGAACGGGAACAAACGCCCAGGACCTGGGTGAATTTTATGCGGGAATTCAATGGAACGGGAACAAACGCCCAGGACCTGGGTGAATTTTATGCGGGAATTCAATGCCAAATTCTTCCCTCCTCTAGTTTAGGAGCGGAAGGAAGATGAATTTATTCGGCTTCGTCAGGGGGCCCAATCTGTAGCGGAGTACGAGAGCCAATTCACCCGCCTATCCAAATTTGCGCCCGAACTCATCATGACCGAGCAACGAAAAATACGGTGATTTGTCCAGGGCCTAAACGTAGAAATCCCGAAGGACCTCGCGGTAGCCCAAATTAACGCTTTCAGAGATGCAGTGGAGAAGGCGCAACGAGTAGAGAATGCGAGGCTGCAGGTGAAAAACTTCCAAGCCAAGAAAAGGGGCTTTCCTGGGAGTAGCTCTGAGCAAGAAGGTGCAAGTACGCCCCCTAAGATTGGAAAGGGAACCGGGGAAGTACGACAACCAGGGGTATCACGTGATGTCTCTCATGGGGGACCGGTCTCTGCTACTCGTGGTCCCTGTGGAGATTGCGGAGGGCCAAATCATACGGAAGCAAATTGCTGGAAGAAAGAAGGGAAATGCTTGCGCTGTGGAAGCGCCAAACATCGGATTGCTAATTGTCCAGCTCGCCTGCGCGAGCGGAGAGAGACTCTGCCACCAACCAAGACCAATTCTCAGCAACCAGCCAAGATCAACCCTGGACAGACGAAAGGAGAAGGGACTGGGTCGAAGGCACCAGCTCGGGTATATTCTCTAGAGCAGCATCAGGTCCCTGACTCGTCTGAGGACGTAGAAGGTACGGTCTGTTGGGTACCTTAGGTTTTGATAGATTCCGTTGATAAGAAAAATTTCGAGGGCGAAATTTCTTTAAGGGGGAGAGAGTGTGAGAACCCGTAATTTTTCCATTTTCCAGGTTTTATTATCTTTCATGGCATGTTTTCTGCATTTTCGAGATTAGGAAAATTTCTAGATATTTTTAAGGAGCAGATATAGTTTTAGATGATTTTTCTAGTATTGAATAGTTTTTAAGAAATTAAGAGCGTATACCGGACGTGGGACCCACTAGGGCGAAAAGTTCGGAAAAATTCGGCCAACTAGGTTAAGTCTTAGATACTGGAATTAATTTACCGTGTGTTAAGAGATAAGTAGAGGGTGCTATTTGCATTGGTGTGAGAGGAAACAAAAAGATAGGAATGCATTAAATAAAGTGACAAGTGTCACTCAATGATTGGTTGGACTTGAAGACCACTATTCACCTTTTTCCATTTGACCAAATAAATCACAAAAAATTACCAAAATTGCACCATTTTCTTCTCCTCTTGGCCGGCTACTTCAAGGACAAAAAGAAAGGGAAAAGCTCTCCAAAATTTTGCTCTTTCCTTGCTCAATCTTCAACTTCAACCGGTTAAATTTGTAATTGCTCCATAAAACTCCTCCACTTAGTGATTTTGAGGTGATTGGTGAAGTTTTTTGGAAAGCTAAGGTGTTGAATTGCTTCCTATCTTGTGTTATAAGGTGAGTGACTAAGGAACTGCTCTTTTCCTTCCAATCATGTTGAATTAGTAACTTATGTGAGTTGAGGTGATGATTATTGGTGCTATTTCATGATTTGGGTTGAGATTGATGACATTTTTCTATTTAATCATGTGATTTCTGTTTTAATATGATTTTTATGGTGTAGCCATGTATGATGATTGGAAATGGTATTTAAAGAAGCTAGAAGGTGGAAAAAGTGGTTAATTGCAAGCAATTTCTGTTTTGGAAAGAAAATTGGAAAACTAGGTTTCATTGTTCCTACATTCTGTCCGGTTTTGTAGCTCATAGTTAGGGGCCGAATTGGCCTTGGATTAAAACATGAAAGTTTTAGGGAATGATATTTTAGAGATGTCTACAAAATTTCAGGTCAATCGGAGTAGCGTAGCTTGAGAAAAGATGGAATTACCCTTGCTGCTCTGGTTTTACCCGAAATTGAGAATTGCTTCTGTAATAGGTTATTTTGGTTGGGAATGCTTCCGAATTGGTTGTTGAGGTCTTCTGATGAAATGTAACCCTGTTCCTTAGATTTCGGATGGCTTTGGGATTTCTAGATTTGGACTTGGGTAGGCTGACTTATGATGTTTGAACCAGAATGCGTTCTGTAAATCTGTTTTTCCGGTTCTGGTGTAGTATCTTGCATTTTTGACCTCGTTACACTCAAAACTGGGTTGAGTGACCTTCTACAATATTGTAGCCCTATCTCTTAGCTTCGAAACGGTGTATCTTACGCCTCCATCCGATAATCGTAGTGCCATTGGTACCAAAACCGCAAAATAATGTCAAAAACTATTTTTTTTGGGTTAACACTTAACTCCATTTCCAGATTTTTCTGGTTTCCTCTAATGCTTACGTATGCTTATGGAACCCTATTTCGGTAGTATTTGGCATTGATTTATGACTTGTAATCGAGTCTTATTGTACTTATTGGAATATTTTAGGGCTTGACTTTCCTTTCCAGTCATTTTCCTAGCTAAATGACTTGAATGACTTTAAGCCAAGTGAACGGCTTTTGGAAATGAGATTATTTTTGTACGAGATGTTGGGACTGATTTGAGGAAATAATGAAGCCATGACGGCTGGAAAAGTAAGCAAATTTAGGGGAAATGCTGTCCAATTTTCTAGGCCGTTTGGTTCCTTTAAGTTTGAATTGCCTTTTGCTAGAAATGAAGGGCTTTTGGGTTGTTTGAGCCTAGGTCTTCATGTTACCTTTTCGTTTCCAAAAATCATGTTTTGGACCCTTGCATTAGTAATTATTTGGCGAGGCATACGACTGGTAGTCGAGCCTCACATGTGCATTCTGTATACTCGATTTTTGAAAGTGGAATCTTCAATTGTTTTACTTTGATTATTTTAGGGTTTTTTGGTGATTAAAGCTCTCTTTTGGGCAAAAACTTTTGAGGTATCTGTACTGACACCGGTGAGTGTACCACTCCCCTTATTTGTTACTTAACTTGGTTTCTGTACTTGCAATCTGTGATCTGAATGACTGTACTATCTGTTTATTCTGTTTGAGACGAGGGTGTACTTTATCACACTCGTTCTCTTGTCTGTTCATATGCCAAATTTTGGTGCGAATCTGAATCTGCTATCTGTCATCTGTATCTGTATCTGTTCTGACATCGTTTGGAAGTTTGTATCCAACGACTTTTCTGGGACCTCTGAGCTCAACCCCTGTGGCTAGTTACTCGAGTCGGGCCGGCAAGGGCCTGGTCGATTAGATAACGAACCCAAAGGCGATTTTACATCCTTTGGGGTTGTTGGAATTCAAAGGCGGTTTTGGGGCTGGTTAGGTCGTTTGGGGTTGTTGGAATTCACTCAAGATTTGGAAACCAATCAAGAATTGGAAACTCAAGGTTTTGGGAAACCAATCAAGATTTGGAAACTCAAGGTTTTGGGAAACCAATCAAGATTTGGAAATCAATCAAGATTTGGAAACCAAGCAAGATTTAGAAACTTAAGGTTTTGGAAAACCAATCTAGAATTGGAAACTCAAGATTTGGAAACCTGATTTGTGACGCCCCCACTTCTCCCAAGGGCGAACCCGAGGGTATTGGCGGGACGCCTGCCTTGCTCGCGCCAGGACTCAAAACACAAAGCTAATAAAACTATACAAATCAAAAGAGTTCTATTCATAATATATTCACTCCCAAAAGGGTATTTACATCCTCAAAAGGAGTTATCGAGACTATTTCAGAACCAAGAGCAGAAGTAGACCCAAAGACGGGTTCTTTATACAGATCACCAAAGTAAAAGAAATATCTTAGTTGTCCAACCATTACAACCCAAACCTAACTACATTAGTGATAGCACAAAAGGGTTCCCCCGCGTCGTCCCCTGTTAAGGAAAACAAAGGAAAAGGGGTAAGCTAAATGCTTCGTAAGTAAACGGGGGTAAAAGCGTAAATATCACATTAAGATAAACAACTATTTCACAAAAATGTCAAGTCAAGTGCAAAAGTAACAATACAAATGAAGGATACAGGTTGGCTCCAAAGCCAAATCATTTGCCATGTATGACCTCCTGCCGACACTCCGTCGACCACAAATAATGGTCCGTAGAACTCCACTTGTACTCCCACCTAACACCTTATCACCCTCACTGGCCAGTCGCCTCACAAAATTGCTTGAGCGAACGAAATTGAGCTTGGTTCACAAGCTCGGTTCACAAACTTGGTTCACATTCTCGGAAGATCAACCCCAACTTACAAACGTCACCCCGAGCTACAAGCTCAAGGGGTTCAAACCCAAAATAATTCATATAGATATGTCATGTATAAATATGCATGTAAATTAGGGTTTAGGTCGAGTGCGATGAAGTACACTCTCGCCTAGGTACCCTATCATTCACCTCAAAACACATAAGTAAGTTATATACAAAAACGGCCCGAATACTTACTCAAAGAACAAAGATAGCAAAAGTACGAAAATCTCGTCGCGAAAGATAGCTAGTAGGCCCCACCAGCTCCGTCTAGCTCACCACCGTCTGAAATAAAAGATTGCATCACATAATATCACAAACGGCTACTAGCATGCCTAAAACAAGCAAAACGGCAAAATTGGCACATGCATGTGTGGAATCGGCAAACGGAAATGGAAACGGCCGGCATAACCGTTTTGGTGTCAAAAACTGTTTTGAACACAATCGAAGCTACGAGTGTCGGATCAAAGTACATGTGGTACCGTTACGAATCCAAGAGGAAGGGATACAATTTTCATGAAGACACCTAAATCTAGATCTGAATGGAAGTAGGTCGAATTTATGGAAAACAGTACCAAAAGGTTGCACTTTAGGGTGACGGACAGGGTCTGTTTGCCTATCAATAACTTACAGCTCGCAAATCCAAATCAAGAAATTCCAAAGGCGTTAGAAAGCTATGCCATAATGCTAAAACTTTTATGTTTTGGCCAAAACCTGAATCAATACAGAGTAGGGTGAAAAATGGGTCCAAAGTTCCTGTCAGAACTGTCCAAATTCAAAGGCAGTTCTGACAACCGATCTTGTTTTGGTTATAACTGGAGCTACGGAACTCGAATTTGGATGCACTTTATAGCGTTTCGAAGCTAAAACCAAGATCTACATTTATTATGAAGGGGTTAACACCCAGTTCGTACGTTATCTAGGCAAACCGAGCATGGTCAGAGGCTAAATCCAAAAGCGTAACACAATCCAGTGTTCAAAATAGGTGCAAGTGTTTTGGCTATAACTCGGGCTACACTGATCCGTTTAACCTGAAATTTTGTAGGCACATTAAGGACTTAAGAAGCTACAACTTTCAAATTTTGAGAAACCTCTGAATCCACACGTAGCATAAAGAAAAATAGAACCCAAGTTCAGATTTGTGGACTGCCCTGTTTCCAGTTTTGCCGGTTTCGAACGTCACAATCGTACAGTCCGTTTCTATGGTTCGCATACAAGCTTTTTAGCCAAACTCATACCAAATAAACACACATATACCAGCTTCTAATAGCTTCACAAAAGGTCTGAATTTGCTCTTCCAAATTAACCTCAAAACCTAACAAACACTAACCATATTCTATGCTTTTAATCCTACAAGTTCAACTAACCCTTCAACCTATCCAATCAAACCCTAATCATCTAAGCCTTAACTCAACCAAACTAACTTCCCTTTGAATTAGGGTTTCATGACTAATCTGGAATTTGCTACTCACCAACCATACAAGTGAAATTAATATATCAAAGATGCCATTAACAAGCTAAAATCCAACCAAACCAACTCTATGAATCATGAATCAAGAAACCCTACCTTTTCCTCCTGGCCTTTACCAAAATCAGCAATATAACCATCAAAATAAACCATAAAACTACTCCATAATCATCATACAACCTATAAAAATGCATAATCACAACAAAAGCATCACTTCCATAGCTTCAAGATTAAAACCCCAAAATTTAACTTCAAAGTAAGAGGATATACCTTCAAATCAACTTTGTTGATGTGCAAACTACAATAATCAAGTGCTCAAGTTGTCTTCTTAAGCTCCACAAGCAAGATGGATGGCTAAAAATTGAAGAACATTGAAGAAAATCTCTCCCCTCTCTTTCTCTCTTTCTCTCTCTCTATTTCTCTTTAGTTTTTGTTTTGTTGATTTCTTATGAATATCTTACAAATCCTATGGTATAATATAGTCAAAGCTTATGGAAGATATTTTCTACTCCCACCATGTAGACACCAAATTTTTGGTGTAATTTCATTTACTGTTTATTTTTAGTTTTTTATTTGTCGTGTTAGTTTTATTCGATTTTTAGTTTTTAGTTTATAGTTTTATTTTTATTTGTAAGTTTTTAGCATAGAATTTCTTGAAAAAAAAAAAGAAGAAAAAGGAAAAATCATAAAAAAGGAAAAAAGGGAAAAAGAAAAGAAAAATAGCAATTTTGTTTTATTTATCTATTTTAGTCATTTCTACTTAATTTATCTTTTATTTTTGTTTGGTTTATTTAGGGAAAAGAAAAGAAAAAACAATGGAAAAGGAAAAAGAAAAATGTGAAAAAATTGAAAATGGCCACTTTATTTAGTTATTTTAAATTGTGTTCAATTCTGGTATTTTTGTTATTATTATTATTTACTTTTATATTTTTTATCAATATTGTTTTAATCATTTAAAAAAAAAAAAAAAAAAAAAAAAAGGATAGCCGCGGCAAGCTGCATTTGTAGCAGCTTGCAAGGAAAGTTTGGGACGGCTCCTTGGGCTGCAAATACAGAAGATGGCTGGGAGTGTTTAGGGTTGTGAGGTTTCTGGTATAAAAAGAAAAGGAGAAAGCCAGCCGCAAGGGGGAGGAGGGGATAGAAACGCAAGCAAAAGGAGATGAAAGAAAAATAGCGTAGGAAAGAGGGAGTTTTCGGTGAGCAAGGGGGAGAGAGCATCGACGGGCAAACAGAAAAAACTAAGCGAGGGTTTTAGAAAGGGGGTTCTGGGCAAAAAAGAAACGGGAAGAGAGGTAAGGATTGACGGCTGCTAGAAGGAAAAAACAAAAAACACAGAAGGCTACGGGGGTTTCTAGAGAGCAAGAGAGTAG
Source organism: Coffea eugenioides (assembly GCF_003713205.1). Classification (NCBI taxonomy): domain Eukaryota; kingdom Viridiplantae; phylum Streptophyta; class Magnoliopsida; order Gentianales; family Rubiaceae; genus Coffea; species Coffea eugenioides. Next base: position 27,364,084 of record NC_040037.1, read on the forward strand.
GCGGCGGCTGCATAAGAGAAAGAATGAGAGAAACCAGGGAAGTTGGTGACGGCTGTGGACAGCTTTTCTGGGAGAGCAAGAGTACGGGAGAATCTGGGGGTTTGAGAGCAAACCAGAGAGGACTGAGGGAGAGGGGTTTGACGGAATTAAGCAAGGAAACAAAAGAGCGGTAAGGGAAAATTTCTGGGTTGCGAGCAGAGGAAAAGGGGTTGGACAACGGAAAAACTAAAGAAAAAAAAACAAGAAAACCTAGCAAAACCGAGATCAAGAGGGAGATTGGGAGAAGGAAACTTCGGGAGAGCAAAACTAAATGCTGAACTCTGGGAAGAAGCTTTGGACGAGACCTCACCTGTTCACTTCATCAAACTTATGAAGTTGCGGACAATCTCCTACTTGTTGTCCATTTGCTTCAGATGTAAGCTCTCGGTTCTCCTCAAGCCGGTTCGATCTCTAACAATGTGCAGGTAACGAGTACATCTTGATCTAGCCAACTCAATTTTTTATGAAGGTTCGGTGAACCATCGCATGAGTTTTCTTGGTTAATACATATTTTATCCGTTAGTTTCTCTTTCCTGATCCCTTTCGATTCAAAGATCTGTGCTTTAATGGCCAAAAGATTTATTAAAAGAGCATTAGACATGGTTAGCAGTTAGATCTTGATGTCATGGTTGCACCGTGGTTGATTTCCCTGTCCCCAAGTTCACGCATTTGAGTTAAGTTGATGATTGTGAAAATCTGATTTGAATGTCATGTCTATCATTTGAGTTCATTACCTGGTTTGTTTCTTGACCTGATGCCTTGAAAGAAAATAGAATGAGTGGTGTTTGGGTTTGCATATTTGGGTCTTAAGCACTTGAGCTATGATCACAGCTTTGCTGGAAAATGAGCAACTCCAATTGCCGAATGCTTGCTGGACTTTTCTCTAAGCACTTGTGTGATTTTCTTTCTATGTTTTTGGTTTGTTTGGATGTTGACATGCTGTGTCAGGTTGCTTAGATTAAATTTTGAGTGTTTGGGTTGAAAAGTTTTATCAGAAATTTGTTGAGATTGATAGCTGCTGCGGTATTGTTTGGATTACAGAAAGCTTCACTAATAAATGTTCTTGCTGCAGAACAATAGCTTCAGGTTGCCGTTTGTTTCTTTGTAGTATTCGCATGTCAACTTTGCATGGATTTCTTCCAGCTATTTGATTTGTTAAGTGATGTTTAACCATGTTTTAATGGGAGCAATCTCAAAGTTGTTTTGTGGAATCTGTTTTGCCGAAATTAAAAGAGGTTTGCGCATGAAAATTTGCCAGCACTTATATAATCACTTGCCAAGTTTTTTTAGTCTATTTTTTAGATGTTGAAGTTATGTACTTGGTGGTTTAATTTAGAGTTTTGGTTTTGTTTGAGAAAGTTTGATCAAAAATTGCCTGGGGACATGAATTTGCAAACAGAAAAGTGCAGCAATTGCTTGTTTCCTGTTGTAGAATGTTATCTTACGTTAGTCTGCATGCATGCAAAATAATTCTGAAAATTGCACTTTGACCCCTTGGCTTCAAACTAATGCCACTAGGGCCCAATCAATTGCATAATTCCATCAATTGGGTCCTTGGAAGTTTTAATTTTTGCAACTTCATTGCTTATTTGATTCAATTAGTCACTTTGCTTCTTTTAAATAGTTTTTTAAGTCATGACTTTAGGGGCTTTATGACCAAGTGAGCTCGTCTTTGCCTATTTCCTTTAATTTTCCCAAATAAATTGGTACCTTGACCATTTCTTTTATTTTGGAGGATAAATAAGTGATTTCACTCCATTTAAGGCATTAACTCAAGGGAGGTACACCCTAATCCCTTCTTTGCACTTCATTTGACCCTACGTGCTCCTACGTGTTATGTGAATACGCATGCCTACTCCGCTTTCATTACCTCCTTGTATGTATTTACTTGCTTTTACCTTTATTTAAGTTTTATGGGGTATGTGTACACCTCTTGGCTTGTAATAGATAGGGCTCGGAGAGCATCTGGTCCATTTCCCCTTCCCCTTTATGCTTTTATGGGGTATGTGTACACCTCTTGGCTTGTAATAGATAGTGCTCGGAGAGCATCTGGTCCACTTTCCCTTCCCCTTGCTTGCTTGTTTTTGTTGCTACATGTTTAATTGCTTTATTAGGCTTTTGCATCTAGTCGAGCATGCTAAATGCTATGTGCTATGTGTTTACGAGTATTTTGGCATGTCTACTTGCTTTCATAGCCATGAATGAATGGAATGGATGAATGTACGTTTCCGCTAGTCCAACGCTAGTCGGAATTCATAGAATGGGCTAGTCCAACGCTAGACCCTTAGGGATTTCCCCTCATTAGCATATCATTTGCTTGTTCACCACATATCATGCATTTTTCTTAGTTTTATCACTTGGCATGCTCCTCGAACCCCCTTTCCCTTCATTTTAGGATTTTTGCACATCATGATAGTTGTAGGGTCCATTTGCTTGAGGGTCCCCTTCTGATAAGGGAAACGAGCGAGTGTGGCTACCCGATAGCCTTAGCACGCTAGTTTTGCCTTCTAATCAAAGGGTAAATCAAAGTCGAAAAGTTAGGAGTCAACCCCCGTACCCGACTTGTTGCATTCCTCTAGGATCATACTTTCATTTTTTATCACCTACATACTCTTTTAATCACATTTTTTCACATTTCTCAAACCATACCTTTTTACTACATGTTACCTATCACTTGCTTATTTTCACTTCACAAATGAAATTCCACTTTACCTTCTATTTCTATTATTCTATGTTCATACACTTGCACACGAAAATACTTGAACTTTATACCATTCACACGAGCACCTTTATACAATTTCACACAAGCACTTGCACTTACACTTCTTTCATACACCTTCACACTTGCGCACTCGAATCTCATTTGCATTAATCGACCTCTATGAGGTTTTCCTTTGTTGGCCGCCACAATTCATGTGGTTTGGGACCACAAGCCTCATAAGAGACATCGTAGTATCTAGGATTGCATTTTCCTTTCCGTTTTGCATTCATATAGTCATATCCAACGTGCGAACATACATTGGGTAGAAAAATTAGGAAAAATTGGTTTAAGTCACGCAACTAGCCTTGGCTAGGTCGAAGGGGTGCCTTGGATTTTTATCCTTGCCTTCCCCTTTGTCAAACGTGACCCCCGAACCTTTTTCTTTGGCTTACGTGGACTAGGAGTCGTTTTAAAAAGGGTTTTACTACTTTGTCTTTAAAAAACACTTTTTGGGTGACTTGGTACACCCCAAATCTATACCAAGTGGCGACTCCGTTTTCATATTTAAAAAAACCCTTTTTAAAATTTCATTTGGCCAAATCGTCGCTTTCCAAAGTCCCATGGCCTTTTACTTTTTATTTTGCACACGTTCACACCACACAATCTCACACATTTATTTCACAATCGAAAAGTGGGGCGCGACAGTTGGCGACTCCACTGGGGACTTCCTAAGTGGGTCCAAGCATTTGGCTTAGCCATTCGTTTCCTTTTTCTACCCTTTTTATGCATTGCATTTGGATACTAGGGTTGCATTTTTCATTTTTAGGGCCTTTTGCCTCGCGCGCGTATCCAACTATTCCCTCACTCACGTACGTGTGATTGGTTGATTGGATGTATGTTTACTTATTTATCTCGCGCTTGCATTGCATTTGGGGGGGTGTGTCACCTTTAGAGCCTCGCGTGGTTCTCACCCCTTCCCTCAAAATAGGGGAACACTTCATACGTGCACGTTTACTTGCTTTTATCCCATTTTATTTTGTTTTTCGTGGGCGTTTCCCACACCGCCTTGTAGGATTAGGATCGATCGCCTTGGGTAGGCGGCTGGTGTGCTCTGCGCCCATAGCGCTACCTAAGGGATCACTCGAGCCACCGATCAAAGGCCCTGGGAGTGATGACCCTTCGCCTTTAGGTCTGAAGGCTTGGGAGCTGAAGCTTTATCGAGTCTAGGCATTAGTGAACCAAACCTCATGCATCCATATTAGCATTTTCCTAGGCTAGAGTCAGCCTTACCCTATTTTAAGCACATTAGGCACGAGGGAAGGGGTTCCACCCCTTTTACTTGCTTTATTGTATTTCTTTTCTTAATTGCTCCCAATGTGTTATGTGTACTATCAATTGCACTAACCATTCTTTTGTTTTCCTGGCTTGCATTCATATGCCTTAGCAATAAGAGGCCTCTTTGGCGCTCTTTTAGTGACTCACCCACTAGATGACTCACATGTTTAAATTTCAGTTATTGCATTTGATTTTCAATAAATACATTTCATTTTAGGCCTTTGTCCCCCGATGCATTATTTATACCCTTTAGGCCATGTTTGTCACATGTCTATATCGCTTTAATAAAATGGCATCATGCATAAACCCTAGAAAGGGAATGCCATTTAGGGGATCCCGTGTTAGGAATAAACCACCCCATGTCTCGGATATATAATCCAAATGAGACTTGCACGTTTACATTTTGTACCATCCAAAGGGGTAGTGCACAAGGTAAGGTAGGATCCGATCATGTTCATAGAGTGATTTTTGGAATATGAACATCTAATAATCACTTTTTGGCCATTTTATCAAAATTGGTAAAAATCCCTTGCGTGAAGGACATTAATTTGAAGAAATTCACAAATGATTCCTCCTTTTGGGACAACAAATAAATTGAGGCCAAAATTTGATTTTTAGAAGCTCATAGACTAATGCATCTCAATAACTTTGAAATAACCAATGGCCGGACAATTCAACCAATCCATTTTGCCAATTCATTCAATAAATCGTCAATTCATTTGACCAGTTTACCCTTTTAGGGTCACCTGGTCGATTTTCAATAAATCGTCAATTCATTTGACCAGTTTACCCTTTTAGGGTCACCTGGTCGATTTTCAATAAATCGTCAATTCATTTGACCAATTTACCCTTTTTAGGGTCATCCGGTCGATTTTTGAGAAGTCATCCATTCATTTGACCAATTTACCCTTTTTAGGGTCATCCGGTCGATTTTTGAAGAATCATTCAATTCATTTGACCAATTTACCCTTTTAGGGTGATTTGGTCGATTTTTGCATAAATCATCAATCTCTCTTTCATTCATTTGACCAGTTTACCTATTTTTAGGGCAATTTGGTCATTTTTAAATAAATCATCAATTTTATCCAATCTATTTGACCCGTTTTTCCCTTTTTAGGGTTTAAGTCTAAGGGTCACCGAATAAATTAATTGAGACATTGCAATCTCTTTTACACATTATTCCATGCGTCGATCAAAGTAGCAATCCATTCGGACTTTTCCCTCATTTTAGGACAAATGTCTCTTTTCACTTCAATTGGCCAAATTTTTCAAATTATTTTTCACTCAATGAGTTGATCGGATCCATCAGGTATTGTATAGTGCCTATTCTAGCGGATTGCATTTTCATGCTAGGCCTACCCTTGGCATAAAAAGGGTTCCCCCATAGGACATGCATACCGATTTTGCAGTTTTGCTTACTAACTCGGGGTATTTTTCTTTTGTTTTCCCCTCCCCTGCATTCATAAAAATGTTTCAATAAGACGAAAACATTCTTCTATATCTGGTGATAATTTTAATCCAATAAAGTTTGAAGATTACAAGTGTTATTTGATTCTTGGGCAGATCCTACAACGAAAACATAAATGATTTATCTGGAAGCTCTACGCTAAAGCCTCTGAGAGATGTTGTAATTGTTTTCCAAAGGGAAATTTTGTATATTTGATTTGTTAATACATTTTGTTCCCAGGGGGAAAGAGGCAAAAAGTGTATATGTGGAGCTCTTTACAAGTCTCTCTCTTCTCATTTGTATCATAATTGATTGAGAAATTTTGTTTCAAACTTTTTCAACAATAAAATTTTTGGATAATTTTTGTTTTGTGTATATTTATGTACATTTCATTCTTTATTGAGCTCATTAAGAGATTTCATGGTGAATTTTAAGAAATAAACTCAAATTGAGATTTTTCAACCTCTGGCCTGAAAACTCACAAATATATACACCAGGTTGGTGGCCCAAGCTACACAATAAGAGTGCTCAGAACTTGAAAGAGGTCATTCAGAAGGCCCAAGGAGATATCTTGTCTCCTTCACTTAGCCCCAAAATAAAATCAGTCACATTGATTGATAATTCGTAAATTGGGGCCATCTTTGCTTGAAAATATCCATTGTGTTTAATCGATTCAATCACATCTAAGTGAAAGCAAAATGTGCATTATCCTTATTTGTTTGGAAAATTTGGAATGATACTTCGAGCATCCTTTTCTCTACCTATACAGATTTTATCATTTGCTCTCCCATTTGAGCCTTTGAAAGAATAATTTCGTTCCAAATAAACGCCTTGATGATCACTATCCTTCATTAGAAAGTTTTCAAATATCAAAAAGAAGAATGGATTGTCAATGAGCATTTCGTTACTCTAGTTGTCATGAAGTGTAAGAATGATACTTTGGCCATCGCTTCTACAATCCAAACACTATTTATCCCTTGCATCCTCATTTAAGCCAAAATTGGAGGTTCTTTTCAAAGCATCTATGATCGCACCCCACATTGGGGAAGAGAAGAAAAGAGGAAAAGAGAAAAGCAAAATGCTAAAAGAAAAGAAAAGAGGGAATCACAAACTGGAGAAATTTGAATCTATCTGGGTTTCAATTTTTGAAAAAAGAAAAGGAAGGGTTTTTGTCCATGTGAATCGCCTATGTTTCACAAATATGGATGAGCAAGGGTCTTCCTCAGTCAATTAATTCAGACACACGCAAAAAATTTCGCATTAACGAAAGTTTCCTTTCAGAGCTGTTGTAAGGAATGGAATACAAGTCAGGCCATCTTCTTTTCCAATCGAACACTTTATCCCTAGTTATCCCTTTTGAGCCATCAGAATAAATTATTTCGTTTGGCAACCCCTGAGAATCGCAAACCCCACACTGGGGGTGAGTTTGAGTTGAAAAGAAAATTTCAAAAAAGTGAAAAGCAACAAAATCAAAAACAAAAGAAGAAAAGAGAACCTCAGTTCAAAATAAACTGGGGCAAATTTTGTGAAAGTTCAAAAGAATGGCAAAAGGCCGAAAAGTCAAAAGGAAAAAGGAAATGAAAGTGAAAAGCCTCAATTGAGCAAAAACTGAGGCAAATTCTGATTTTACCCTAAAATAGGGTTGGCGTAACAATGCGATCTCAGATTCTTTAAATCACTTTTGAAATCCGCTTTCAAGCCTTAACTTTTCTAAGCACCCCACCTGACCCCATTACAAAAGCCGAAAGTCCTGACTCCTGTTCTTTGCAATGGCCCTGTCAAGAAAATTTCTGATGCCGGAAAATTTTAGCTGTATTTCTGAATTGCTTAAGTATGAGGTTGACGCTACTCACCATGTGAAAACCCATCAGCTCGAGGGAAAGGGAAAAGAGGCAAAAAGCAAAGAAAGGAAAGTAAATGCAAGAAAATGCAGAAAAATCGACGCTGAAGTCTCTGGTGAGTGATGAGAAAAATGCAAACAAAGTCTGAGATCTTTTGATTTCAAAATAGGGGCAATTTTGAAAAAATGCGATCTATGGTGCAATATCCTTGAAAGTCTTAAACTATCGTTTTCAAGCCAAATTACAAGCTAATAAAGTCCATCGTTGACTTATTCTTTCATGACAATCCAAAATGAGGATCATGCTCATAAGAAACTCATCAAATCATTTGTGATCATAAGGGCATAACCCGTTTCCACATGTTTAGCTATCACTTCTGTCCATACGTTACAAGCCTAGAAAGCTTGTATGTTGACTAAGTTTTCTTGAAAATAAGGGTAACAAACTCTTTGCTTTCACTAAGATGTGACATTGAATGGATTACATACAACTGGGGCACAAAAATGAGACAGATTCTTATCTCCCATTTCCTTAGCCATTTCAAAAATAAAGTCACTTGATTGATTCTGAAAAGATGAGCCAACCAAAAGTGGTGACCCGTTACCCTAACACCAATGCTAAAAAGTGAGGAAGAAATCTTCTTGAATTTGGTGTTACTTCGAGGAATTCATCATGAAATTTCTGCATGAGTTCAAACTTGACGCTTAAAGTTTCTTCACATTGTTGTATATGTGCATTCTTTTCTAAATGGGCAAAAGTGCGGCTTTTCTTTGTTCAAATAAATGGGAAATCATCTGAACGAATTTTTGCAAATAAGGGAACCCACACTGGGGCAAAATTTTATTTGTAAGATTTCATGAAATAAATCCACACTGGGGCAAAATTTTATTTGTAAGATTTCATGAAATAAATCCACACTGGGGCAAAATTTTATTTGTAAGATTTCATGAAATAAATCCATATTGGGGCAAAAGTTTTTTAATACGTTTGAGGATATCAAACCAATCACGCTGTTCTTTCCAAATAAGAAATTTGAATGCATGTCATACTTTGATGAACCCCTTGTACAGGAATTCATGGTTCAAAATGACAGAAAAGCATCTGGTGATGTGGGAGGCCGATGCCGAAGAAAGAGAAGAAAGAAAGGAAAAGGGCCCTACACTTGGGGCAAATTATTTTTGGAAAATTCTCTCACTCAAAAAAAAAAAAAAAAAAAAAAAAAAATTCAAAAGTCAAACATCAAGTTCAAATTCTTGTTTCTTGAAAAAAATCAAAATTGATTTCTTGTGGGCGAAGCTTCAATGCCCGCCGCGCACCCTTCCATTCCCTACTCTTGACAACTATATTTGATTCTACCACCGTTAGCATCGAGTCTATCTCACTAACGTGCGTGTTTTCATTCTACCGCCGTTAGCATCGAGTCTATCTCACTAACGTGCCTGTTTTCACTTCTACCGCCGTTAGCATCGAGTCTATCTCACTAATGTGCGTGTTTTCATTCTACCGCGTTAGCATCGAGTCTATCTCACTAACGTGCTGTTTTCACTTCTACCGCCGTTAGCATCGAGTCTATCTCACTAATGTGCGTGTTTTCATTCTACCGCCGTTAGCATCGAGTCTATCTCACTAACGTGCGTGTTTTCATTTCTACCGCCGTTAGCATCGAGTCTATCTCACTAACGTGCGTGTTTTCATTCTACCGCCGTTAGCATCGAGTCTATCTCACTAACGTGCGTATTTTCACTTCTACCGCTGCTAGCATCGAGTCAATCTCACTAACGTGCGTGTTTTCATTCTACCGCCGTTAGCATCGAGTCTATCTCACTAACGTGTGTGTTTCATTTCTACCGCCGTTAGCATCGAGTCTATCTCACTAACGTGCGCGTTTTCATCCTACCGCCATTAGCATCGAGCCTATCTCACTAATGTGCGTGTTTCCATCCCACCAACACTCCATCTCACTTCAATTCATCTAATTTTAAATTTCTGTCTGGGTCTATCCCAATTTTACATTTCTGTCCGGGTCTATCCCGTGGGTCTATCCCAATTTAAATTTCTGTCCGGGTCTATCCCGTGGGTCTATCCCAATTTACATTTCCGTCCGGGTCTATCCCGTGGGTCTATCCCAATTTTAAATTTCTGTCCGGGTCTATCCCGTGGGTCTATCCCATTTAAATTCCTGTCCGGGTCTATCCCGTGGGTCTATCCCAATTTTACATTTCTGTTCGGGTCTATCCCGTGGGTCTATCCCATTTAAATTCCTGTCCGGGTCTATCCCGTGGGTCTATCCCATTTACATTTCTGTTCGGGTCAGTCCCGTTTTAAATTTCTTGTTCGGGCCAGTCCCGTTTTAATTTTTTGTTCGGGTCAGTCCCGCTTTAATTTCCCGTCTAAGCCAATTTCACTTTAAACTTCGTCAAAAGGGGTCAGTCCCCATTTTTAAAACGTCCACCGTTCGTGACGTTCGCCGCCGAATAAAGTAGGTAAGTATTTGGTGTCTACTTCTTTGTCTCAAGTTTTTCCAAAACTCAGACAAAGAGGGGCAAACTGTAGACACCAAATTTTTGGTGTAATTTCATTTACTGTTTATTTTTAGTTTTTTATTTGTCGTGTTAGTTTTATTCGATTTTTAGTTTTTAGTTTATAGTTTTATTTTTATTTGTAAGTTTTTAGCATAGAATTTCTTGAAAAAAAAAAAGAAGAAAAAGGAAAAATCATAAAAAAGGAAAAAAGGGAAAAAGAAAAGAAAAATAGCAATTTTGTTTTATTTAGCTTTATTTTAGCCATTTCTACTTAATTTATCTTTTATTTTTGTTTGGTTTATTTAGGGAAAAGAAAAGAAAAAACAATGGAAAAGGAAAAAGAAAAATGTGAAAAAATTGAAAATGGCCACTTTATTTAGTTATTTTAAATTGTGTTCAATTCTGGTATTTTTGTTATTATTATTATTTACATTTATATTTTTTATCAATATTGTTTTAATCATTTTAAAAAAAAAAAAAAAAAAAAAAAGGATAGCCGCGGCAAGCTGCATTTGTAGCAGCTTGCAAGGAAAGTTTGGGACGGCTCCTTGGGCTGCAAATACAGAAGATGGCTGGGAGTGTTTAGGGTTGTGAGGTTTCTGGTATAAAAAGAAAAGGAGAAAGCCAGCCGCAAGGGGGAGGAGGGGATAGAAACGCAAGCAAAAGGAGATGAAAGAAAAATAGCGTAGGAAAGAGGGAGTTTTCGGTGAGCAAGGGGGAGAGAGCATCGACGGGCAAACAGAAAAAACTAAGCGAGGGTTTTAGAAAGGGGGTTCTGGGCAAAAAAGAAACGGGAAGAGAGGTAAGGATTGACGGCTGCTAGAAGGAAAAAACAAAAAACACAGAAGGCTACGGGGGTTTCTAGAGAGCAAGAGAGTAGGCGGCGGCTGCATAAGAGAAAGAATGAGAGAAACCAGGGAAGTTGGTGACGGCTGTGGACAGCTTTTCTGGGAGAGCAAGAGTACGGGAGAATCTGGGGGTTTGAGAGCAAACCAGAGAGGACTGAGGGAGAGGGGTTTGACGGAATTAAGCAAGGAAACAAGAGAGCGGTAAGGGAAAATTTCTGGGTTGCGAGCAGAGGAAAAGGGGTTGGACAACGGAAAAACTAAAGAAAAAAAAAACAAGAAAACCTAGCAAAACCGAGATCAAGAGGGAGATTGGGAGAAGGAAACTTCGGGAGAGCAAAACTAAATGCTGAACTCTGGGAAGAAGCTTTGGACGAGACCTCACCTGTTCACTTCATCAAACTTATGAAGTTGCGGACAATCTCCTACTTGTTGTCCATTTGCTTCAGATGTAAGCTCTCGGTTCTCCTCAAGCCGGTTCGATCTCTAACAATGTGCAGGTAACGAGTACATCTTGATCTAGCCAACTCAATTTTTTATGAAGGTTCGGTGAACCATCGCATGAGTTTTCTTGGTTAATACATATTTTATCCGTTAGTTTCTCTTTCCTGATCCCTTTCGATTCAAAGATCTGTGCTTTAATGGCCAAAAGATTTATTAAAAGAGCATTAGACATGGTTAGCAGTTAGATCTTGATGTCATGGTTGCACCGTGGTTGATTTCCCTGTCCCCAAGTTCACGCATTTGAGTTAAGTTGATGATTGTGAAAATCTGATTTGAATGTCATGTCTATCATTTGAGTTCATTACCTGGTTTGTTTCTTGACCTGATGCCTTGAAAGAAAATAGAATGAGTGGTGTTTGGGTTTGCATATTTGGGTCTTAAGCACTTGAGCTATGATCACAGCTTTGCTGGAAAATGAGCAACTCCAATTGCCGAATGCTTGCTGGACTTTTCTCTAAGCACTTGTGTGATTTTCTTTCTATGTTTTTGGTTTGTTTGGATGTTGACATGCTGTGTCAGGTTGCTTAGATTAAATTTTGAGTGTTTGGGTTGAAAAGTTTTATCAGAAATTTGTTGAGATTGATAGCTGCTGCGGTATTGTTTGGATTACAGAAAGCTTCACTAATAAATGTTCTTGCTGCAGAACAATAGCTTCAGGTTGCCGTTTGTTTCTTTGTAGTATTCGCATGTCAACTTTGCATGGATTTCTTCCAGCTATTTGATTTGTTAAGTGATGTTTAACCATGTTTTAATGGGAGCAATCTCAAAGTTGTTTTGTGGAATCTGTTTTGCCGAAATTAAAAGAGGTTTGCGCATGAAAATTTGCCAGCACTTATATAATCACTTGCCAAGTTTTTTTAGTCTATTTTTTAGATGTTGAAGTTATGTACTTGGTGGTTTAATTTAGAGTTTTGGTTTTGTTTGAGAAAGTTTGATCAAAAATTGCCTGGGGACATGAATTTGCAAACAGAAAAGTGCAGCAATTGCTTGTTTCCTGTTGTAGAATGTTATCTTACGTTAGTCTGCATGCATGCAAAATAATTCTGAAAATTGCACTTTGACCCCTTGGCTTCAAACTAATGCCACTAGGGCCCAATCAATTGCATAATTCCATCAATTGGGTCCTTGGAAGTTTTAATTTTTGCAACTTCATTGCTTATTTGATTCAATTAGTCACTTTGCTTCTTTTAAATAGTTTTTTAAGTCATGACTTTAGGGGCTTTATGACCAAGTGAGCTCGTCTTTGCCTATTTCCTTTAATTTTCCCAAATAAATTGGTACCTTGACCATTTCTTTTATTTTGGAGGATAAATAAGTGATTTCACTCCATTTAAGGCATTAACTCAAGGGAGGTACACCCTAATCCCTTCTTTGCACTTCATTTGACCCTACGTGCTCCTACGTGTTATGTGAATACGCATGCCTACTCCGCTTTCATTACCTCCTTGTATGTATTTACTTGCTTTTACCTTTATTTAAGTTTTATGGGGTATGTGTACACCTCTTGGCTTGTAATAGATAGGGCTCGGAGAGCATCTGGTCCATTTCCCCTTCCCCTTTATGCTTTTATGGGGTATGTGTACACCTCTTGGCTTGTAATAGATAGTGCTCGGAGAGCATCTGGTCCACTTTCCCTTCCCCTTGCTTGCTTGTTTTTGTTGCTACATGTTTAATTGCTTTATTAGGCTTTTGCATCTAGTCGAGCATGCTAAATGCTATGTGCTATGTGTTTACGAGTATTTTGGCATGTCTACTTGCTTTCATAGCCATGAATGAATGGAATGGATGAATGTACGTTTCCGCTAGTCCAACGCTAGTCGGAATTCATAGAATGGGCTAGTCCAACGCTAGACCCTTAGGGATTTCCCCTCATTAGCATATCATTTGCTTGTTCACCACATATCATGCATTTTTCTTAGTTTTATCACTTGGCATGCTCCTCGAACCCCCTTTCCCTTCATTTTAGGATTTTTGCACATCATGATAGTTGTAGGGTCCATTTGCTTGAGGGTCCCCTTCTGATAAGGGAAACGAGCGAGTGTGGCTACCCGATAGCCTTAGCACGCTAGTTTTGCCTTCTAATCAAAGGGTAAATCAAAGTCGAAAAGTTAGGAGTCAACCCCCGTACCCGACTTGTTGCATTCCTCTAGGATCATACTTTCATTTTTTATCACCTACATACTCTTTTAATCACATTTTTTCACATTTCTCAAACCATACCTTTTTACTACATGTTACCTATCACTTGCTTATTTTCACTTCACAAATGAAATTCCACTTTACCTTCTATTTCTATTATTCTATGTTCATACACTTGCACACGAAAATACTTGAACTTTATACCATTCACACGAGCACCTTTATACAATTTCACACAAGCACTTGCACTTACACTTCTTTCATACACCTTCACACTTGCGCACTCGAATCTCATTTGCATTAATCGACCTCTATGAGGTTTTCCTTTGTTGGCCGCCACAATTCATGTGGTTTGGGACCACAAGCCTCATAAGAGACATCGTAGTATCTAGGATTGCATTTTCCTTTCCGTTTTGCATTCATATAGTCATATCCAACGTGCGAACATACATTGGGTAGAAAAATTAGGAAAAATTGGTTTAAGTCACGCAACTAGCCTTGGCTAGGTCGAAGGGGTGCCTTGGATTTTTATCCTTGCCTTCCCCTTTGTCAAACGTGACCCCCGAACCTTTTTCTTTGGCTTACGTGGACTAGGAGTCGTTTTAAAAAGGGTTTTACTACTTTGTCTTTAAAAAACACTTTTTGGGTGACTTGGTACACCCCAAATCTATACCAAGTGGCGACTCCGTTTTCATATTTAAAAAAACCCTTTTTAAAATTTCATTTGGCCAAATCGTCGCTTTCCAAAGTCCCATGGCCTTTTACTTTTTATTTTGCACACGTTCACACCACACAATCTCACACATTTATTTCACAATCGAAAAGTGGGGCGCGACACACCAATCACATAAAAGTTTCCAATTACACCTTTAACTTTGCATTTGATCCACTCTTGCCCTTAAACATTTGGAACTCTTTCAATTTACTCCATAAGTTATAAACTTAATCTAGTCCAAAACATGTAATCACACTTAATTGCTTCACTAATCACTTTCCTTTCTTAATCACCTATACTTAATCATACCTTAACTCACATAAAAGCAACTAAATAACAATATTTTTGTCATAGGCAAAATTAGGGTTTTCCTAACTTCTAAACTCACTTGACCTATATAAAATGGATCAAATCCTGTACTTATCCGCACGAAAACACACACTAGCATAACTAACTTTAACCACCACTCGAACTTAGGATTAGTACAAAACTAGGGTTTCAATCCTAACCCCAACTCAGGGTTTTCTAATTAACCCTAAAATCCCAAATTTTACCGCACAAATAATGAATATCACCTAATATCAAACTTAATACTGACCGGGGTCTCACACGATTTCCTTTCTGTGAGAGCTGATTCCTTCTCTTCTTCTTTTTTTTTCATTTTTTTCTCTTGTTTTTCTTTTTTTTTTTTTTTCTTTGGCTCTTCAAGGAACACAAATTCAAGTCACACCAACAATTTCAAGAAACGGATGAAAGGTTATGTAAATTCCAAGAAAACCCTAGTTCTTGATTTATTGTTCAAGAACTTTCAAAACAAGACTTGGTGGTCCAAGAACTTCAAGAATTTTTTTCAAGAAGCTCAAGAACTTCCCCAAATTATGTTGTGGTGTCCAAGGTTTGCAAGAACAACAACCAATAGGCAAAACAGAATTTCAGCAATATTCAAAAAAAATTCCAGCAACTTGGTCACTAAAACAATATAAGATACGTGAGCTTTTTTTTTTTTGTTAATAAACCCTAAGTTCGACAGCAAGAAAACAGAGACAAATCAGATTTTTTTTTGACTTGGATGAACAGTAACATGAACAGTATGCTACAATACAATGAGCAGTGATTCGCTACAGTACGAGGAACAATAATTCGCTACAGTTTTTTTTTTGGACAAAAGACACAAACTAACAAGATATGAGCAACTTCAATTGAAAGAGAATCAACCTGATGCTCCTGATGCCAACTGATGAGCAATCCTAGGGGAAGACCCTCCTAGAACCTCCCAACTTTGTAATATCAGAGTTGGACCTTTTCTCCCAATGGAAATTGAACTCGTTCTCATGAACTGAAGACCTCTGACACACGAAGGTAATCAGCAAGCTTAAGCAAATAAAGATGGATGAAGAGACACCACGATTAGGGAACAAACTAATCGATAAAGTCTGATTTGAATCTTAAGCTATAAACTCAAGAATTCAAGAGTAAGTTCGATTAAGAACTTGAAGGAAAATTCCTCAGGTTGTAATATTCCGTCCCTTATTTTGAAAGACAAGAAGCCTTATATAGGCGTGTAAAAGACCTAAACTAAGCTGCCAACAAAAACCTAATCCAACTTGGAATTTCCCTTGCTAAACTCGGCCCAAGCCCAAGTGCAACTAGGAAAACCCTAATCAACTTAATACAAACAAATAACGTTGGTGCTTGACTAAAGCAAGCTTATGACCAACTAGCTAAGCTACTTTAAGGATTAAAACTAGAGGACAACATGTCCTTTGTGCGATTACTAAACTAGGCAGCTTTAAAACAACTACTAACTAAGCTAACAAGTATGAGATCATTCTTTCACTTCAAACGTACAAGTGAACAAGGTAACTTCATGGTCCACCAAATCTTCAAACTTAGCTTGCTCCTTGCTTGTATGGTGAATGATCAAGGCTTGTAAAGCTTCCTTCACCCTCTTGGATCTTAATCTTGTCATCGGACCACCAATGTTGACCAAAGGATCCTTGACCCAAGGTTGAAGTTGTTGCGCACTTGTATCCGCATCATTCCCTCTCTCCTCGAAAGGATTCGTCCTCGAATCTTCAAAGTCTGTATCAAAGTCAAAAGGAGATAGGTCAGACACATTAAAAGATGCACTTATGCCATCACTTGGAAGTTCCAATTTGTAGGTATTGTCATTTATCCTCTCCAGGACACGAAACGGTCCATCTCCTCTTGGATGTAATTTGGTCCGTCGAGATGCTGGAAACCTTTCTTTCCTCATGTGCACCCAAACCCAATCACTAGGTTCGAATACAACATGCTTCCTACCCTTATTCGCATGTTTTGCATATTGCGCATTTTTCTTCTCAATTTGAGCTCGAACTCTCTCATGCAAGGTCCGAACAGCCTCTGCCTTTTTGACACTATCTGCGCTTAAACACTCATCAACAGGAATAGGTGATAAATCTAGAGGAGTTAGCGGCTGAAACCCATAAACAATTTCAAAAGGAGAATGATTAGTAGTAGAATGAGTGGTTCGGTTATATATAAACTCGACAATAGGCAAACATTCTTCCCACTTCTTCAAATTCTTTTCAACAATGGCTCGAAATAAAGCACCAAGGGTTTGATTGGTTACCTCAGTTTGACCATCCGTTTGAGGATGACTAGAAGTAAAAAATAACAACTTAGTTCCCAACTTTCCCCAAAGAGATTTCCAGAGATAGCTTAAGAATTTCACATCCCTATCACTTACAATAATACGCGGTACCCCATGTAATCCAACCACGTCCTTGAAGAATAAATCAGCAACATGTCGCGCATCATTTGTTTTCCTACAAGGGATAAAGTGAGCCATTTTAGAAAATCTATCAACTACAACAAAGATACTATCCATACCTCTAGAAGATCTTGGTAAACCAAGCACAAAATCCATGGATAAGTCTGTCCAAGGAGCATGAGGTACGGGTAGAGGAGTGTACAATCCATGAGGATTACTCCTTGACTTTGCTTACTTACACTTCAAACACTTATCACAGATGTTAGCAACATCACGCCTCATTTTAGGCCAATAGAAGTGTTCATGCAAAATGTTAAGAGTTTTATCAATGCCAAAATGTCCCATCAACCCTTCGCCATGGGCTTCTCTAACAAGTAACAGTACATAGGCAATTTTCTTTGAACAAGAAACCTTCATGCCTATCAAACTTTTGAAATGCAGCATGTGCACAAGCTTGAAACACATTAGAAAAATCGTCATCATGTGTATACAAGTCTTTAATGTGCTCAAAACCAAGTAACTTAGTGCTCATGGTAGTGATCAAGGTATACCTCCTAGCCAATGCATCTGCAACGACATTATCTTTCCCCTTCTTATACTTAATGATATATGGAAAGGAATCAATAAATGCAATCCATTTAGCATGTCTTTTATGCAACTTACCTTGACCCTTAAGGAATTTAATTGATTCATGATTAGTATGTATCACAAATTCCTTAGGCATAAGATAATGCTGCCACACTTCAAGAGCACGCACAACAGCATACAATTCTTTAT
The DNA here is from genome assembly GCF_003713205.1 of Coffea eugenioides. Taxonomy (NCBI): domain Eukaryota; kingdom Viridiplantae; phylum Streptophyta; class Magnoliopsida; order Gentianales; family Rubiaceae; genus Coffea; species Coffea eugenioides. The sequence goes on from NC_040037.1 coordinate 27,381,704, forward strand.
CATAAGTAGGGTAATTAAGAGCTCCCCCACTCAACTTCTCACTGAAATATGCCAAGGGTCTATTGTTTTGATGTAGGATAGCCCCTATGCCTATTCCACTAGCATCACATTCAACTTCAAAAGTCAAATCAAAATTAGGCAAAGCAAGAATAGGTGCTGAAGTTAACAAATTCTTAAGCTTATTAAATGACTCTTCTTGCTCTTTTCCCCATTGAAACCCCACATTCTTTTTAATGATCTCATTCAAAGGTGCTGCAATAGTACTAAAGTCTTTAACAAATCTCCTATAGAAATTTGTAAGACCATGAAAAGACCTTACCTGAGACACATTGGTTGGAGTCGGCCACTCCAAGATGGCATTTACCTTGGCTGGATCAACACTTATGCCATTTGCACCAACAATATATCCAAGAAAGTTAACTTCAGGAGTGCAAAAGACACATTTTTCCATGTTAGCAAATAGTTTATTTTCACGCAAGGCACTTAAAACAAGTTTCAAATGCTCAACATGCTCATCTAAAGACTTGCTAAAGATCAATATATCATCAAAATAAACAACAACAAATTTCCTAAGAAAATGCCGTAAAACATGGTTCATTAATCTTATGAAAGTACTTGGAGCGTTTGTTAAGCCAAAAGGAATCACAAGCCACTCATAAAGACCATACTTTGTTTTGAAGGTAGTTTTCCATTCATCTCCTTCCTTTATCCTTATTTGATGATAAGCAGATCTTAAATCAATTTTAGTGAAAATGATTGCCCCATGCAAGTCGTCTAACATATCATCTAACCTAGGAATAGGATGACGATACTTAACAGTAATATTATTGATTGCACGACAATCTGTACACATTCTCCAAGTCCCTTCATTCTTAGGCACTAAAATAACTAGAACTGCACAAGGACTAAGAGATTCACGAACCTGTTCTTTTTCAAGGAGGGAATCGACTTGCCTTTGAATTTCCTTTGTTTCCTCCGGATTTGCTCTATAGGTTGGTCGATTTGGTAGAATTGCTCCAGGAACAAAATCGATTTGATGGTCAATGCCTCGAATTGGAGGTAATCCTTTCGGTAGTTCCTTCGGGAACACATCCTTGAATTCCTGCAAAAGAGAGTAGATTGCACTAGAAAGAGAATCGGTTATGTCTAGTGTGTAAAAAGAAGAATAATCAGCTTCCCTGTACATAAGTACTATGAGAAAACTTTGTGCATTCAAAACCCTATCTACTTCACACACACTTGCATAGAAGCCTTGTTTTTTTACTTTCAAGCTCTCAGCCTCACTGAAGGTTTTTCCACTCGAATTTTCTTTTTCACTCAACTCGACCTCTACTTTCTTTTTTCCCTCATTCTCTCTCACATTTGGCTTTTTCTTTGCTCTCTCAGCTGCCTTTTCTCTCTCTCTTTTCTTAGATGCAATTGTTCTTCATACACTTGTGTAGGTGTCAAGGATGAAAGAGTGATTTTGAGATTGTCCATAATGAACTTATACTTATTAGTAAGTCCAATATGATCAGCCTGTCTATCATACTCCCAAGGACGCCCCAACAAAACATGACTAGCATGCATAGGAATTACATCACATAAAACTTGATCCTTGTCATTTAACGAAGACAATCTATATGATTTAGGGAGGTAAGTCCATGGAATGTATTTTTGTTCAACAAAATCAGCAGCTACACAATTAGTACAAGAGCCACTATCAAAGATCATAAGACATACCTCATCTCCAATTTTGCATCTCGTATGAAAGATGTTGGTTCGTTGGAGATCATCTTCTTGAGCTTGTGCATTGAGCACTCTCATGGTCACCATAGTTCAAGCTACGGGGTCCTCCTCTATCTCAACCATGTCATCATCTTTCCCTTCTTCTTCAAGCGGTGGTATGTCTGCATATTCCTCCTCTCCTTCGCTTTGCCACACCCCTTCTTCATTCATGTGCATGATGCTTCGGTTAGGCCATTGAGCCATGAGGTGGCCAATTCCCTTGCATTTGAAGCATGCCTTTGGCTGGTTGATAGATGTATTTACCCCTGGAAGAGTCGGCCGCGGGCCTGGTTTAGAAGAATTTGCACTCAGATGGGAAGGTTGTTCCATCCGCTTGTTTTTGCTCTCTCTATTACCTTGCCTGGGCCACGCATTGGTTGTTGGCAATTGATTTCTTCTCCAAGGAGTGGAAGAGGATGTGGTGGATCGGCCACTAGGTGTTTTCATAGGTAAGGCTTGCTTTTCCACCTTCTCTGCATAAGACACCATTTGTTGAAGCTCAAAGTGGTCTTGAAGCTCAACCTTCTTCCTAATGTCAGGATTTAATCCATTAAGGAACCTTGCCATGATTGCTTCCGGATCCTCTTGTACATTGGCCCTTATCATCACTACCTCCATTTGTTTGTGATACTCATCAACCGAATTAGATCCTTGAGTGAGTCGTTGGAGCCGATTGTACAAGTCCGTGGTATAATGGAAGGGTACAAATCGTTTTCCTCATCACTTGCTTCATTTCAGTCCAAGTGTCAATCGGTTGTTCCCTATTTCTTCTCCTTGTGGCACATACTTGCTCCCACCAAATAGATGCATAATCTTGAAATTCAATAGCCGCAAGTTTCATCTTTTTCTCTTCAGAGTAATTGTGAACTTCAAACACTTTCTCAACTCGCCTAACCCAATCCAAGTAAGTTCAGGATCATTTGTCCCATGAAAGGTAGGCATCTTGGTCTTGATGGAACCAAGATTGTCATCGGTTCTCTTGCCTCCCTTTGGTTTTTCCTTGATCGAAGTGAGGTGTTAGAATGATATCTCTCATCAGCTGCATCATGATCAGCATTCTGAACACTCGAAACCCTATTATATGTATCTCCGGTACCTTGCATCTCAATGGCAGCCAACCTGTCGAATAATTGTGTCATCACAAATTCATGTCTCGCCGCTTGTTTTCGAAGAGCTTGGAGCACCAGTTTGAGTGACACGTCGGCCTCAGACTACTCGGATATGTTCCCTTCTTGAGACATATTGTCAAACCTGCAAAACAAATGTGTCCTAGTCTACCTTGCAAAACACTTGTGTATCACTCAAGGAAAAACACACTCACTCTCAACTTTCCTTCTCGAAATTCTTAAAACAACTCAAACTCTCAAAAATTCTAGAATTAATTACCTTATGACACAAAGCAGAATTTTTGCAAATCTTAGAAAACTCTACCCGAAGCTAGAACTTTTTTTTGAGCTTCTATTTTTGCTGAGTTTCTGGTCAGTAATTTGGAGGGTAAGTGGTGCTTTTGGGGTGCTGAAATAATGCAAGAACCAGTCCTCAAATTTCAATCAAATCGGTTCGCAAAAACTAGCTCAACCGATTTTAGAAACTCAAGAATTCAAAGGCGGTTTGGCTAAGGTGTTTGTGGTAGTTTAGGTTTGGTTTTGGAAACTGATTTGGGTGTGTTTTGGGGCTGGTTAGGTCGTTTGGGGTTGTTGGAATTCACTCAAGATTTGGAAACCAATCAAGAATTGGAAACTCAAGGTTTTGGGAAATCAATTAAGATTTGGAAACTCAAGGTTTTGGGAAACCAATCAAGATTTGGAAACCAAGCAAGATTTAGAAACTCAAGGTTTTGGAAAACCAATCAAGAATTGGAAACTCAAGATTTGGAAACCTGATTTCCTTTCTGTGAGAGCCGATTCCTTCTCTTCTTCTTTTTTTTTTTCATTTTTTTCATTTGTTTTTGTTTTTGTTTTTGTTTTTTGCTTTGGCTCTTCAAGGAACACAAATTCAGGTCACATCAACAATTTCAAGAAACGGATGAAAGGTTATGCAAATTCCAAGAAAACCCTAGTTCTTGATTTATCGTTCAAGAACTTTCAAAACAAGACTTGGTGGTCCAAGAACTTCAAGAATTTTTTTCAAGAAGCTCAATAACTTCCCCAAATTATGTTGTGGTGTCCAAGGTTTGCAAGAACAACAACCAATAGGCAAAATAGAATTTCAGCAATATTCAAAAAAAATTCCAGCAATAAGGTACGTGACCTTTTTTTTTTGTTAATAAACCCTAAGTTCAACAGCAAGAAAACAGAGACAAATCAGATTTTTTTTTTGACTCGGATGAACAGTAACATGAACAGTATGCTACAATACGATGAACAGTGATTCGCTACAGTACGATGAACAATAATTCACTACAGTTTTTTTTTTGGACAAAAGACACAAACTAACAAGATATGAGCAACTTTAATTGAAAGAGAATCAACCTGATGCTCCTGATGCCAACTGATGAGCAATCCTAGGGGAAGACCCTCCTAGAACCTCCCAACTTTGTAATATCAGAGTTGGACCTTTTCTCCCAATGGAAATTGAACTCGATTGCTCTCATGAACTCAAGACCTCTGACACACGAAGGTAATCAGCAACCTTAAGCAAATAAAGATGGATGAAGAGACACCACGATTAGGGAACAAACTAATCGATAAAGTCTTATTTGAATCCTAAGCTATGAACTCAAGAATTCAAGAGTAAGTTCGATTAAGAACTTGAAGGAGAATTCCTCACGATTTCTGGTTGTAATATTTCGTAATGATGCGGATACGGGTGCGCAACAACTTCAACCTTGGTTCAAGGATCCTTTGGTCAACATTGGTGGTCCGATGACAAGATCAAGATCCAAGAGGGTGAAGGAAGCTTTACAAGTCTTGATCATTCACCATACAAGCAAAGAGCAAGCTAAGTTTGAAGATTTGGTGGACCATGAAGTTACCTTGTTCACTTGTACGTTTGAAGTGAAAGAATGATCTCATACTTGTTATGTGACGCCCCGAAAGAATGAGTGTGAGAACCCGAAAATTTTGTATATTTTCGAGACATTATTTTGTTTTCTTGTCTATAATTTTGTACCTTTCATCAATATATTAATTTCCTATACATTTTTATAAGTAAATATAGTTTTCAAATCATTTCCTTGATACAAGTTAGTCCACGTTAATTTTGAAGTGAATTTTGGACGTGGGACCCGTTAGTGCGGTAAATGTAATATATTTTTGACAACTCGTTGGAGGTTTGTATTAAGTGATATTATTTTACAAGGTGTTAAGAGATAATTAGATGTTACCTATATGGATTAGTTTAGAGAGACAAAAAGATAAGTTTTAAAACCAAAAGGTGACATGTGTCACCTTCTTATTCAAAGTTGGACTTTTGACCATCTTACCTCAACTTTACTAAAACCAAAATTTGACAAAAAACCAAGCCATTTCTTCCTTCTCATGGCCGAAACTTGGAGAGCAAGAGAGAGAGAAAAACCTTCATCTTTCACTCCAATTTCTTACTCCAATCTTGAATTCTAACCGATAGAATTGCCAATTCCTCCAAAAAAGTCACTTGCCTAGGAAGATTGAAGGTAGTGGTGGAGTGATTAGAGAAGGGAAAGGACTAAGCCATCACCTTTCTTGAGATTTCAAGGTATCATGTCAGCAATCCTTTCTTTGTTCTTAATAATGGTTAGTGACTTGTGTTGGCTTAAGAGGTGATTTTATGGAAGATTTCTTAGTGATTTTTTTGGGTTTTCTTATATGATGAAATTGATGGCTCTCTCTCTTGTGCGTTAATTGCGGTTATTTGCAGAAAATTTCAGTTTTGTGCGGAAATTCCAGGTTTAGGGTTTACATTTTCCCTGTTCTGGCCGGATATATTTGGGCATGTTAGAAGCCGAATCAGGCTTAGGTTAAAACATGAAAGTTGTAGCAAATGGTGTTAACTAGTTGCCTCAAAAATTTCAGCTTGATCCGAGTACTGTAACATGTGATATGACCGAAATACCCTTGACTGTCCATGAACCCTGTTTCGCGCCCAGATGTCTGTTTTCGTGGAGTTTTCCATTTTTGACCATGATATTGCATGATTTGGCTTTGGCGGTCTTCATAAGAAATGTAGGGTTATGTCTTGGCTTAGAAACGCCATAAGATTCATTTCAATCCGATAAGTGTAGCTTCAGTTATGGATATTGTGCCGAAATGTGTATTTGATAGTCTATGATGTGTATGTGGTTGATTTGAGATGAAATGGTGTTGCTTGTAGGATGGAAAAGTAAGGAAATTAAGGGGATATGCTGTCCGATCTTTGAAAGCATTTGATTGCTTTGAGTTTGAGTTGAAGGGCTTGGATTTGGGCAAGGCAATGATATATGATGGATGGTTCCTAAGCCGTGGAGGTGAGTGACCCCAAACTGTTTCCAAAGCTACTTATGAATTGTTTCTTGCATTATTTACTCGATTGCATATCATGTGTGCTTGCATGCGAGTTCATGACATGATTTGGATTAACTGAGTCTTGGGAAGTCTTGGGCTTAGAACCAACGTCTCTACCACGGTTTACTGTTTACCTGGAGCAAATGGCTCCCTATTCCTGTTTCACTGTTTATTGTTAACTGATCAACTTGAGCGTTGGCCGTCTAAGTACCATGATTTCACTGGCTCACGAGAGCAATAAACGTACATTTGATTACTGATTCATGACATCATTGAAATGAACTATTATGAAACTGATTTGATTACTGATTTGACTGGTTACTCGTTGAGCTTCTAGCTCACCCCAAAAATGTTTTATTCCCCTCCACAGGGCTCGAGGCAAAGGAAGTGCTTGTAGTACTTATTCATGTGGCTGGATGGATTATCTCCTGTATAGTTTGAGTTTTAGATTTCTCTTGTGTAATAGTTGGGTTTGTATGAATGTTTGGACTTGAATGGATGTACGTGTACATTCCACGCTTGGGAATTAGTTTCCGCTGCGTTTGTGATATGTAATTCTTGGAGAATTTGATGTAAATTTGAGATATATCTTGTAATTTAATTGAGGACTGTAGTGAACGACTGAGTCCCGGCGAGAGCTGGGCAGGCGACCCGCCGAACCCTTTGGTTCGCCTTAGGGTGAGGTGGGGCTGTCACATGTTAGCTTAGTTAGTAGTTGTTTTAAAGCTGCCTAGTTTAGTAATCGCACAAAGGACATGTTGTCCTCTAGTTTTAATCCTTAAAGTAGCTTAGCTAGTTGGTCATAAGCTTGCTTTAGTGAAGCACCAATGTTATTTGTTCGTATTAAGTTGATTAGGATTTTCCTAGTTGCACTTGGACGTGGGCCGAGTTTAGCAAGAGAAATTCCAAGTCGGATTAGGTTTTTGTTGGCAGCTTAGTTTAGGTCTTTTACATGCCTATATAAGGCTTCTTGTCTTTCAAAATAAGGGACGGAACTAGAAATCGTGAGGAATTTTCCTTCAAGTTCTTAATCGAACTTACTCTTGAATTCTTGAGTTCATAGCCTAGGATTCAAATTAGACTTTATCGATTAGTTTGTTCCCTAATCGTGGTGTCTCTTCATCCATCTTTATTTGGTTAAGGTTGCTGATTACCTTCATGTGTCAGAGGTCTTGAGTTCATGAGAACAATCGAGTTCAATTTCCATTGGGAGAAAAGGTCCAACTCTGATATTACAAAGTTGGGAGGTTCTAGGAGGGTCTTCCCCTAGGATTGCTCATCACCTAGGGGAGTTGCCTCTTACTCATACAACCAAGAATTCTTGGAGAATGAGCCTCTCAAGAGGAGGGGTTCCAAGCGGCCTACTTCCAAGCACTCTAGCTCCATGGAATCTAGTTCACAACATGAGTTTCGTTCACTCCGGGAGGAGATGGAACGTTACCGTGCTTCGTGTGTATATGAAAGGTATAAACGAGATTGTGATGAGTATGAGAAGGAGCAAAGAAGTTTGCGCAGAGCATCTAAAGCGAGGTCAACCTCAAGCAAACGAGATTAATATAAGAAGTGTCTTGGCAATCAAGACAAGGAGTTTGAGAATTCTTGAATTGAGTCAAAGCTTCGTGAATCAAAGGATGAATTCCGAAGTCGGACTAAAGCATTGGTTGATTCTATGATGGACAGACTTAGCCAAGTGCTGGATTCCCACTTGGAGCAACTTAATCATGTGTCAACCGGTCGTAATAAAGGGAAAATTCATCCTAGCCCCTCGTTGATTGAAGAGCCATATGTGAATGAGTTGCAACCGAGCCATGAACATGAGCTAGACAATGAAAATCCAAACTCAAATGCAATGAATGAACAATGGTCTGAGAAGAATGGAGTGGGAAAAGTCAAGAATAATTTTGCCTTATTGATGAGTAAAGAGGAGGAGTTGGCCATGTTCGCAAAAGTTAAAAGTGTGGACGTTTTGTTTGCTAACAAGCTAATATGTGTTTTGTTTAGTACCTCTTCTTTTGTGCAGATTAAACAAAGTCAAGTAGACTTGGTCATGACATGTTCCATTCCCAAGTCACTTGGACACTTTGCGAGTTTCCATGGAGTTTGTCTTCTAGGAGCTAACTCTCTTCGGTCTCAATTCATGGAACCATGTCAACTCAAACATGTCCACACCATTGGAGGATTGATTCGAGCTCATCTTACAGGGGGAATTCCAGATTTCACTCCTTGTTTTTTACCTATGGGTCATTCATCATTTTTGGCTTATTTTGAGCATGTTACTCATCCTAAATCTTGTCGTTCCTATGTAGATTTTGATGAGAAGTATAGAGAACCCGTACTAGATTCTCAAGTTCAATCAAGTGGTGGAAGGCACGTTGAAGTGTCAAAGGGAGTTTTCACATTTAAATCTTGTTCTACACCTTCTTACTATTTAGCTAATGATGTCCCATTGCTTCTTTATCCAATTTCTGGTTCAAAACAAACTGAAACTTATTTCATTTTTGTAGGTAGTAAAGCTGTCCGAAAATTTTCAGCTTTGACCAAAGGGTTGCAACCTGTTTTTATGCTTGTTCCAGCTGCATGTTGCGAAGAAAGGCCGAACTATACCACCTTGTACAATCCGATTCAGGATTTCTCTAGCTTCAATGAGCATCATTATGAAGATCCTTATCTTGTGAACGTGACTGGTAAGCTATTGCGTAGTTTTATACCTATGACTACTCACTATGTGATTTATTGTGTAGGTAACATCATGATAGTCCATGCTCGAAGGCTAATTAGAGAGTTTTGGGTTGCAACCTGGATTTTCGCAAGCCTTATACACGTTCTTTCCTACCTTGGCGAATGTCCTTGTTTGAGAGCCCCTTGAGGTTGGTCAAACAGCATTTAACTTGGCATGTAACCCTTCATTTCTTTCCAACGTGGTTGTCCTCTAAGCGTACCGTCGATTTGTGGCCAAATCGCTTTCAAGAGGAGGGGAATGATGCAAACATGAAGATCATCCTCCAAACTATTGAGTCAAATGAAGAGTGGCTGCGATCTGTTTCCTATTCCGAGTGCCCCACCGTGTCAACAACAATGCTTACAAATTGGAGTTACCTAGGGAGTGCAACGTTAGCATGACTTTCAATGTCGCAGACTTGAGCCCATTCCTTGGCGAGGAGGATCCAGATTTGAGGATAAATCCTTCTCAAGTGGAGGGGACTGATGTGTGCACGGACCTTAGCCCAAGTAATGATCCAATTCGAGTTCCATTGGGCCAAGTCACACGTGCACGGGCCAAGCGCTTCAAAGAGTCCCTTCAAACTCTTGTGCGAAATGTTCAAGACCAACAAGGAGTCCATCGGGATATTGAAGGCTTGGAAGGTGATAATCAAGTTGTCTACATGATGATCCAAACCCATGAAGAGAGCCCATGAAGAGTCAAGTGGACCCCCATGTAGGGGTGGTCAACTAGGTCCTAGGCCTTAGTGTTAAGTTCAATTGTTTAGAGTTGGATTAGACTATTTTATTTGAGTCATGGGCCGGCCCACCTTGTCCTAGGAGTGGCCGACCCTCCTTTTCTAGTTTCTTAGGGTTTCATTAGCCCCTTAGCCTATATAAAGGCTCACTTTGTACGGTTAACGGGTACACAATTTTCATAATAAAATTCTGATTTGTTTCTCTTCAATTATTGAGAGCATTTGATCCTTTACTTGCTTTTGGCAAGGGTTCTTGAGCAATCTCGTGAAGGTTCTTGATTGTTCTACCTACCTATCCATTAGAGTAATCACCTCTGTTGGAGTCGTCGTTCTACTACCCTTCAACCAATTCGTGTCGTCCGTTTTGGTTTTAAGTCCCGCAATCCAAGCGTTGGACAACCTCGCTAGATCCATGGGCAAGCATGCTACGTGTCCTAAAACGAGTTGATCGAGGTCCGTATCACATGAGGAGATTGGTTGCTTAGTTGTGCGAAAGGTCCTTACTACCCGAGCCAAGGAGGAGGAAATGTGTGACGCCCCTACTTCTCCCTAGGGTGAACCCTAGGGTATTCGCGGAACGCCTGCCCAACTCTCGCCGGGACTCACTATAATGTATAATTCAAAAGCTCGAAACACTTCAAATATTTTCACTATATAATTAAAGTACTCCAAAATATTTCATACTTACAATTAGTTAGCTTTCAAGCTTAATACAATCCAAAAGAATATGTACTACAACCATCCGTTATAATACAACTCAAGGTCTTCAAAAGAAAACAATCTAGTACTATTCACGAGCACCCTTGGTCTCAAACCCTGTTAAGAAAAACAAAAACGTGGAATGAGCTAAACAGGCCAGTGAGGTTCCAAGACACTCTAGCAGTTCTAATAAATCATGTAAGTTAAGCATGATACATATACGGTTCAAGATTTCACATTGGCATATTTACAATAAGACAGTTATCATGATACAGAAATAAACACATATTGAAGGATACGGTGTTCCAGTGGAACCATTTCGGTCAACTTCGCCTTATAACTTCAGATCCCCTCAATTTGTCTGGCCATCACCTTATCTCTCCAGTGGTAATACTCGAGTATACCGAAACGGTGGCTCAAGGTTCCAACCTACCCGACCGAGCCCAGTCCTGACTCGAACAGGTAAGTAACCAAGGGCAAGGCCTAGTTCATCTTAGAGCTTACAACATGCACAAGTAATCAAGTAAGCAGGTAATCAAGTAAATCAGTAAACGGTAGATCAGTTGAACAGTAAATCGGTAAATCGGTTGAAAGGTAGAAATTTATCATTTTAGTAGGTCGAGTGAGATAAAGTACACACTCACCTCAAAACGGTGGGCAATTTCATATGAGTAATCATCAGTAACACTTAACACTTAAACACGTAAGAAATATGCGGTAATTTCATATGAACACGTAATTTACGGTAATCAAGTAATCAAGTAGTCAAGTAATCAAGTAATCAAGTAAATCGGTAAACGATAAGTAATCAAATAGATTGGTAAACGGTAAGTAATCAAATAAATCGATAAACGGTAGAAATTTATCATTTTTGTAGGTCGAGTGAGATAAAGTACACACTCGACTCAAAACGGTGGGCAATTTCATATGAGCAATTATCGGTAGCACTTAACAGTTAAACACATAATGACCATGAAGTAAACATGTCATAAAACTATTCAAGTCACGTACTCCTATATGGAACACTCACCAATCAAAATAAGTGAGTAAAAAAAGTCGTCAATGATCCACTTCGGGATTCTCTTCGAGACCTTTTTGATCGCCTGAAGAAAAGTGACCAATAATCACCCTCACAATTTCACAAATTCCTTATCAAACAAGAAAGAATGCACACTTGCTTTAGAATTCAAGTCAATGTCTTTATAAGGGTTTCATTTTATCGAAAGTTAAGATTCAAAAGTGTGGATTTTAAAGTTACTGAAGAAACTCATACCCTCCATGAAATCGGGTTCAAAACGATAGATTAATATCAAGATAAGAAGTCAAGTTTCCAAAATTTCATTTTCTAATAAATCGGCAAATTTTAGCCTTGTGCGTCAAACTTAGAAAAATCATATCTTGCACTCAGTAGGTCCAAAATTGGAAAAATTTGTACCATTGGAAACTAGTTCCAAAGTAATAAAAATTCCTAGAAAACACTTTTCCAAGATTCTAAATGGAAGACATTCAAATTTCAGCTCAAAGTGGCTGACTTACACTCCCAAGACAGTTTCAGTCTTAGTTTTTGGTAAAGTTTGAAAATTCGGCAAAATTCACAAAAAGTGAACTAGCTTCTAGAATTCTCAGAACTATTAGAGTTCCAATCAAAGTTTCAAACACAACAAACGGAACTAGAATCGGAGTTTTGAGCGTCAAGATATAGCAGCTCAAAGTTGGCAAAAAACAAGGACTGTTGGGTCAATTTTCCAGATTTGGAAAACAACTTTGGGATAGCAGTTACATATCAAAACGATCTTAGATTAACACAAAAATTGGTACAATTCAACTTCCATATGAGGACTACTCCTCAATCAAATTTCATTTGAAAATTCGCACGGGAAGGTAGTTAACTAAACTACCAAAGTTTAAGGAAATCCCAAGACAAATCTGTCTTTTGCTTCCTTTTTCACTTTCCAAACTTTTTGCCCAATGAAATCAACTCAATTTTGTCTCAGTTGTGAAACAAAGGTCTAAGAAATATCTAATATACATTTGGTAGGTGATTGACACCAAAATTTTCAAAACAACAAGTCCCAAGTCAAGCTAGGCCATTGGGCTAGCAAAAATTAGGGTTTTCTATCACTGGTGAAGTTTGGTAATTTGACCAATCTCACTCAATTCAATAGGCTACAATTCATCAGAAGAAGTCGTTTTGAAATTCGGTTTGCAAGTAAGAGAAAATAGAGCCACAAATTTCAGCTTCTACAATTTCCTTGGGTGAACAGTCATGCAGGGCAGCTAAATTTGATCAGTCACTGCCAGTGACTCAGTTCGAATTAGAAGGTGCATAATACACCGTTAGAAAACTACGGATGTCTAGTTTCAAATACTGGAAACGGCACTTGATTTCAACGTCTGAGCAGAGAGTTATGATAATTCAAAGTTTACTGCCAGAGGGCCCCTGTTATACGATTTTCCAGTTTTGTTCTTGCCCAAAACTCAACTTTTTCTCAACCAAATCAAGCGATATTTGGTGGAAACTTTCCACACATCCTATACAACATATCTACATCAGATTCAAGGTCATTTGATCACCAAAAATTCGAATCAAAGGTTCAGCAAAAACAAGGTAGAATTGGTCATCAACCAACTGAAATTTTCCTCAACTTTCCTTGTTTACTACTTAATTAACACAAACCACACTTATAATCACCATATCAGTCCAATATATCCATTGTGCGATTTCATAGAGCCTACTCCAATCATTTACAACCAAATAACAACACCCATATGAAGCTACAAGCTCCAAGGCCAAATTTAACCAACTACAACTAAGATTAAGGGACCGAATGATTACCTCCTAATTCTTGATGAAAAATCAGAAATTTTGGTCACCAAAAGCTCCAAGAAACTCGACTAGAAGACCTCCTCCTCCAAGCCAAGGTGAATCTCCAAGTAGTTTAAGTGTTGTGTGAAAATTTGTGGAAGATTTGGAAGCAAGATTGGAAACAAATGAAGAGAGCTTTGCTTCCCTTCTTCCTTGGGGTTGCTGGTCGGCTGATACTAGAAGGAAGAAAGAGTGTTTTGTACTTTGAATCTTGTCTTAGAAGCTTACGAGAATTGTGGCCCAAAAGCTTTACCAAAGTCAACTCTTAATAGTGCGCGTACGCGCACGTTTCGTGCCCGTTTTCTCTCTGGTTTGCTCCACTTGTGCACTAAATCTCCAAATGTAATTCCTTTAACACTATAATTATTCACTCGTAGTAGTCTAAAATAAATTTCTAAAGTCCATCAATTAGTCGCGCGCATGAAAACGCGAACTTCCGATTCGTACGCGATAAAACGCAATTTCAAAGAAATTCTTGTAACGATGATATAACTAACTAATACTAGGGTAAATAATCATGAAAATAACTATTTTAGAAATAAAAACATGAGTCTTCACATGAGTATAGTATTAATTCCTCAAATCTCCAATTAATTTGTACCAGCACGTCTTTCGGAAAACTTTCGACGCGCGCACGGTATAAGCTTAATTTTAACTTACTCACATCTAATCTCTCAATTAACCTTTCTTAATCTACTAGTGATCATTCTTAATTCTCCAAGACTAATGTACTCTCGGATCGAACAGAGTCTCGAAAAACGTGTACTCCTTATTTCTCGCTAAACGATCCTTAGAAAAATTAATTTTACTAACGAGATGTGTTAAAAATATAATTGAGACATTATTCCATGTAAATAAGTTTAAAATGATTGAAATAAATTATTCAGAGAAAACGGGTGAGTAAATAATTAATTAAGCCAGAAAAATAAAATAAAAATAAGAAAATTCAGGTCCTCACAAAATGGAGGTACAACGGGACAACCTTTTCTACACAAGGTGTCATATCAAGAATAAGGTTTGAAGTGTTGTTATTGATAGTGGGAATTATGCCAATATAGCTAGTCTACTCATGGTAGAAAAGCTAAGGCTCCCAGTTGTAAAATATCCAAGACCTTATCGCCTTCAATGGTTGAACAATGAAGGGGAAGTCCGTGTGTTTAGACAAGTCAAGGTTCCATTCCGAATTGGCAGGTATAAAGATGAAGTTATTTGCGATGTTGTGCCAATGCAAGCAAGTCACCTCATCCTTGAGCGACCTTGGCAATATGATCGAGACGTTGAATTCAAAGGAAGAGCTAACAAATATGTTTTTACTCATTGTAATAGAAAAGTGACTCTTGTACCCCTCACCCCAAAATAAGTGTATAAAGATCAAATAAGACTGCAAAAGGAGCATGAGCTAGAACTTAAGAGAAAAAAACGAGAGAAAAGTGAGGAGGGAAAAAGAGAGAGTAGGGCCGAACCTCTAGGTAAGAAAAAGGCAACAAAGAGAACCAAGGGAAGCTAAGCTTGCTAGCAAAAGCCAAAGATGTAAAGTGAGCTTTGTGATACATTCCTCGATCAACTCGTTTCGAGACACGAAGCACGTTTGCCCAAGGATCTAGCGAGATTGTCCAACGCTTGGATTGCGGAACCTAGAATCAAACGGACCACACGATTTGATTAAAGGCAGTAGACGACAACTCCGATGAAGGTGAATACTCCAGGGGAATAGGTCGGTAGAACAATCAAGGACAAGACGCAAGATTGTTCAACACCCTTGCCAAAGCAAGTGAAAGGCTCGAATTCTCTCTCAAGAAGAAGAATCGACAATAACAAACTTTATTGATAAAACGTCTATCTAAAACCTTACAAAGCAAGCCTATTTATAGGCTAAGAGTTACTAAAACCCTAAGAAAAACAAGGAAAAGGTATTCGGCAGTCTTGGGGTCAAGATGGGCCGGCTCATGCTCAACTAACTAACTAATCCAACTCTGTTAGCTACTAAGGCCTATTGCCTACTCGGCCAACTCTCTTGGAAGTCCACTTGTCTCTTCATGGGCTTGGATCATGGTGTAGATAATTTGGTTGTCTCCTTCCAAGCCCTCAATATCTCTATGGACTCCATGTTGGTCTTGGACAATGCGAACAAGGGCTTGGAGGGATTCTTTGAAGAGTTTGGCTCGTGCACGTGTGACTGGGCCCAATAGAACCCAGACTGGGTCATTACATGGGCTGAGGCCCATGCACACATCAGTCTCCTCCTCTTGAGAAGGATTTGCCTTCAAATCTGGATCCTCCTCGTCAAGAAATGGGCTCAAGTCTGCGACATTGAAGGTCGCGCTAACATTATACTTCCCCGGTAGCTCCAATTTATAAGCGTTGTCATTAACTCGTTGGAGCACTCGAAAGGGTCCATCTCCCCGTGGGGATAACTTGTTTTGTCGTTGCTTGGGAAATCTCTCCTTCCTTAAGTGAAGCCAAACCCAGTCTCCAGGCTCAAAAATCATCTTACAACGGTGCTTGTTGGTTGCTGGATGTATTGCTGAGTACGCCTCTCAATGTTTGCCCTAACGGCTTCATGTAACCTGTGCACAAAATCAACTTTCTTTTTCCCATCTAAGCTTGTGTGCTCAGAGGAAGGTAAGGGTACCAAATCCAGGGGGGTCAGGGGGTTAAAGCCATAAACAACCTCAAAAGGTGAGTAGTGTGTTGCACTATGAATAGTATGATTGTAGGCAAATTCAACATGAGGCAAACACTCTTCCCAAGTTTTAAGATTCTTTTTAATCAAAGCCTGGAGTAGAGTACCAGGTGTGCGATTGACAACTTCAATTTAGCCATCGCTTTGTGGATGACTGGTGATGAAGAATAACAATCTAGTGCCAAGCTTAGACCACAAAGTCTTCCAGAAATAACTCAAGAACTTGACGTCTCTATCACTATCAATGGTTTTAGGCATGCCATGCAGACGAACAATTTTTTTGAAGAACAAATTAGCAATATGAGATGCATCGTCTGTTTTGTGACAGGGGATAAAATGTGCCATCTTAGAGAATCTATCAACCACGACAAAGATGGAATCATTACCCCTCGGTGACCTAGGTAGGCCTAAGACAAAGTCCATAGACAAGTCTACCCAAGGAAAGTGAGGAATAGGCAATAGGGTATACAGGCCATATGGATTTGTTTTAGATTTTGCCTTATGACAAGTGACACATCTACCAACCATGCGTTCAACATCCCTACGCATGTGCGGCCAGTAAAAGTGCTCTTGTAACATGACTAGAGTCTTAACAATGCCAAAGTGTCCCATGAGACCACCACTGTGGGCCTCTCTAACCAAAAGATCACGAATGGAAGAGTTAGGGACACACAATTTATCCACATAAAATAAAAATCCATTGTGCAAGAAATACTTTCCATGTGGACGCTTTGTACAAGATGCATAGATTTTCCCAAAGTCATGGTCATGGGTATATATCTCCTTGAGCATCTCAAACCCTAACAACTTGGCATCAAGAACAGCAAGCAAAGAATGTCTACGAGATAAAGCATCAGCAACCACATTCGTTTTGCCAGTTTTGTACTTAATGACATAGAAGAAGATGTCGATAAAACTTACCCATTTGGCATGGTGCTTGCTTAACTTTGGTTGGCCCTTGAGAAATTTCAAGGATTCGTGATCAGTGTGTATCACGAACTCCCTTGGGCGGAGGTAGTGTTGCCAGGTCTCCAATGCTCTTACAAATGCGTAAAGCTCTTTGTCATACGTGGGATAGTTCAGGGCAGCACCTCCCAGCTTCTCACTGAAGAACGCACAAGGCCTCTTGTCTTGCATGAGGACAGCGCCAATACCTACACCCGAAGCATCACATTCAATTTCAAAAGTTTTGTTAAAGTTAGGTAATGCTAGAACAGGTGCATGTGTGAGTTTGTCTTTGAGGGTGAGAAACGCTTGTTCTTGGGCCTCCTCCCAATGGAACTTGTCATTCTTCTTGGTCACGGCCGTCAGTGGGGCGGCAATGGTGCTGAAATCTTTGACAAATCACCGGTAGAAACCTGCCAATCCATGGAAGCTGTGCACCTCATGGACGGATGTTGGAGTCGGCCATTGCTTGATGGCCTCAATCTTGGACTCGTCCACTTTGATTCACTGTGAGCTCACTACATATCCTAAGAACACAAGCTCGTTAGTACGAAAGTTGCACTTCTTAAGGTTAGCGTATAGACGCGCCTGTCGAAGTGTCTCGAGAACTAATCTCACATGCTCCATGTGCTCTCAGAATATCGTCAAAGTAAACAATAACAAATTTTTCAATGAAATGCCTCAAAACATGGTTCATTAGTCGCATGAATGTACTAGGGGCGTTAGTCAACCCAAAAGGCATGACTAGCCACTCGTAGAGAGCATGTTTGGTTTTGAAGGTCGTTTTCCATTGATCACCTTCTTTTATCCTAATTTGATGATAGCCACTCCTCAAATCAATTTTGGTAAAGATTATAGCTCCATCGAGTTCATCAAGCATATCATCTAATCTAGGAATGGGATGACGATATTTCACAGTAATAGCATTAACGGCCCTACAGTCAGTGCACATGTGCCAAGTACCATCCTTTTTGGGGACAAGTACCACAGGCACAGCACAAGGACTTAGACTCTCTTTTACCCAACCCTTACCTAATAGGCCATCAACTTGCTGTTGAAGCTCCTTTGTCTCCTTAGGACCCATGCGGTAAGCAGGTTTGTTGGGTAATGGCGCTCCAGGAATCAGGTCGATTTGGTGCTCGATTCCCCGAATGGGTGGTAAGCCATCAGGGACCTCATCAGGGAAAACATCCTCAAATTCCTGCAAAAGAGCAACCATACTCGAAGGCAATGCCTTATCGAGCTCAGCAACATCTAAGAGCACATGTTTGCAAATCAGGAGAAGTACAGGCTGATCAGAATTCACAACGTTTCTAATGTCCTTAGCCTTAATGATCATGTTTTGCTTCCTAGTGGGTGGTTTGTCATGCGGAACGCTAGGTGTGCTCATTTGTCCCTTGGTCGATTGCTCACTTGTAGAAGTGGAGCTCTTGCCAGGGTCGGTCGTCTTTGGCTTTCGCTTTTGACGGTCTATGTCACACTCCCTTTACAATTTTAATTGGTCCTCATAAACTTGTGCAAGTGTGAGTGGTGTGAGGACCTTACGTTTACTATCGTGCAGAAGTGTGTACTTATTTTCCCTTCCATCGAATGTGACGTGTTTGTCAAATTGCCAGGGTCTCCTCAAGATGACATGTGTAGCATGCATAGGCACTACGTCACATACAACTTCATCAGTGTAACTACCAATGAAGAAGGGAACGCGTACCTATTTGAAGACACGTACCTCGCCATCCTCACTCAGCTATTGGAGGCGGTAAGGATGTGGATGTCGAGTAGTTGGGAGCTCTAGACTCTCAACCATGAGCAAGCTCGCCACATTCATGCAACTCCGACCATCGATGATGAGGCTACACACTTTGTCACCTATTTTACAACGAGTGTAAAATAGGTTCTCTTTTTGTAATTGCTCGTCCTCCTTAACTCGGGCGGTTAGCACTCGTCGTGCCACCAAGCAACCTACTTCCCCTTGTGTAGGCGAGCAAGCATTCGCAGCTGAATCATCTTCCAGGCAGTCGTCGTTGACCAATTCGGCCACCTCCTCACAATCGTCATCATCGGACACGATCTCACCATTGTGAGTGATTAACATGACCCGTTGGTTTGGACATTGGGATTGAATATGTCCAAACCCTTGGCATTTAAAACACTTGATGTCCCTACTTCTAGTCTTAGGAGTCTCATGTGGTGCCTTAGAGGTAGACCTGGATGCATCAAGAGCTTTGTTAGGGGTAAAATTGGTATTACGGGCAGAGGCATTACCTTGAATTCGGCTAGAAGAAGTTGGTGTAGCCGAATTTCCAACTTCGTGGGTTGTTCGCCGTGGGAGGTTTCCCTTCCAGGAAGGCGAGTTGGAAGTTTGGTAGGTACGGGCCCCACGCCTCAATTTCTTTCCCCTCTCAGCCTTGATGGCTAACTCAAGAAGGTCATGGATGTCCACATAATGTTGGAGCTCCAAGGCTTCCTGAAGGTCAGGATTGAGACCTCTAAGAAACCTGGCCATGGTCGTTTCGCCATCCTCTTGAATGTTTGCCATCATCATGGCTATTTCGATCTCCTTGTAATAATCCTCTACACTCATGTTGCCTTGAGTGAGGGTTTGCAGTTTGGAGTGGAGATCTCGATTGTAGTAGCTTGGAACGAATCGCTTGCTCATCAATGCCTTGAGTTCTCGCCAAGTTCGGACGCGTGGTTCTCTCATTCTCCTTCTATGGGTCCTTACTTGGTCCCACCAGACTAGGGCGTAGTCGGTGAATTCAACGGTGGCAATCTTAACCTTTTGTTCCTCACTATAGTCATAACAGTCGAAGACCATCTCGATACGGCCTTCCCATTCCAAGTAAGCCTCAGGATCACTCTTGCCTTTGAATGCGGGGACTTGGATTTTGAGTCCCTTGAGTTCGTTTTTAGAGGTGTCTCTCGTAGGCCTCTCAGCACGTTCATCATCCTCACTACCCGAGTAGGCTTCACTATTTGCTCCTCTGGTGTCACGGTTACTCCGGTTGTGAGATCTAGAACGAGAGCCTCGTGTGAGACTCTTGGAGAGTTCATCAAAGCGAGTGTGCAATTCCTCCATTTGTTGCTCACTAACTCGCCTGAGCTCGTTCTTCATGGCGGTGAACATCAAGGAGTAGTCAGTGGGTGGTTGTTGTTGCTCCATGTCTCTCTTGACGCCTTGCAAAAGGTTAGAAACAAGAAGAAATAGTGCAATTATATCCTCACTTCACTCCCTTAGTGGATCACTCTCGCTCACGTTTGTCACTCAAGTCACTCTTGAAACAATCTTACCCAAGGCCTTCACCTATCGGTTTAGGTAGGTGAGAAATGCTGCTCGAGTCCAATTATCGCCACCGACTTTTCCCACAAGAATGTTCACGAGTGTAAGACACCAATGTGGATGGAAAATGAGGTGAAAGGGACGGATTTGAAAGGGAGGTAGTGACGGACAGCAAGGGGTGCGCCAATGTGAATAAAAAGGACAAGAAACCCTAGTTTCCTAAAAAGTAGGAGTGAATGTAGGAGAGTATTCCTAAAATATAGGAGAGAATATAGGAAAGTGTCCAAGTAAAACGAAAGAGTTATCCAAGTATTTTACTTAGTTTCCTAAATTGATTTGGAAGACAAGTTAGTTTTGAAACTCTTTAGAAATCCTTTCTTAAACAACTTTTGGAAACTTCCAAATTCCTTTCCAAGAATGCTTCCAAGTCTGATTTGGTCTTCACCTCTCTCAACCGAAAATTTCCAGATTTCCTCTTTCCAAATTACTTCACCAATGTCGGTTGGATTCTTATAAAACCCTTCCAATGCAGCTGATGTGTGCACGAGTCTCGGCCCACGCAATGACCCAATCCGAGTCCCATTGGGCCCAGTCACACGGGCACGGGCCAAACTCTTCAAAGAATCACTCCAAGCTCTGGTTAGAGTCGTCCAAGACCAACATGGAGTTCACAAAGATATTGAGGGCTTGGAGAGAGACAATCGAGTCGTTTACACCATGATCCAAGCCCATGAAGACTCAAGTGGACCTCCAAGAGAATCGGCCGAGTAGGGCCTTAGTTTTTGATATTTATTAGATTGGATTAGTTGCTTAATAGAATGGACCGGCCCATCTTTACACCAAGATGGCCGACCACCCCTTTAGGGTTTCTTAGGGTTTCTTTTATTGTTACCTCTAGCCTATAAATAGGCTTGCTTTGTAAGGTTTAAGGGTAGACGTTTTATCAATAAAGTTTGCATATTTTTCGATTCTTCTTGAGAGAGAGATTCGACCCTTTACTTGCTCTGGCAAGGGTTTTGAGCAATCTTGCGTCTCGTCCTAGATTGTTCTACCGACCTATCCCGTGGAGTATCCACCTTCATTGGAGTCGTCGTCCTACCGTCTTGAATCAAATCGTGTCGTCCGTTTGGTTCTAGATCTCGCAATTCCAAGCGTTGGACATCCTCGCTAGATCCTTGGGCAAACGTGCTACGTGTCTCGAAACAAGTTGATCGAGGAACGTATCAGTTGGTATCAGTTGGCTTCAGAGCTTTGGTAGAGGTATCTTTCGTTATATCCTTATTTTTCGTAGTTGTGTCATAGGATCTTGTGTTATTTTCCGCTGCCTTGTGTCAAAAAAAAAAAAAACTCTGTTCGTTTAAGTTGTTATTCTTGTTGCACCGTTTTCGTTAAAAGAAAAAGGAGAACAAAATTCTGTTTGTGTCGTTAGTGTTCTTGTCGTTGAGCCTTGCTCTAATCTGTCCACAATTTTGTTCTTGGAGTCGTTGTTGCGTAACATTCTGGCCGTAAGTGTTACTCCTTGTTTGTCTCCAATTTGTCCGTATCTTTGTTGCGTCCTTCCAAAAAAATAAAACAGCAAAACAGAAATTTCTGTCCGTTAGTTGTTTCTTCCATTGTAGCGTCGCGTATTGTTCCAATTCTGTCCGCAACTTGCTTGTTGTGTTGCATCGTAGTTGTTTGTAAATCTGTCCAAATTGTGCATTCTAATCTGACCAGATTTTACTCCCTGCTGTTGCACCGAATTCTGCCAGCATCTTATCATAGCCGAACTACAAAAGAAAAAAAAATAAAAGGAACGGCTAGGGTTTTGTGCGGCTAGGGTTTCCCTTGGTTGTCAAATCTGTCCAAGTGTTCAATTGTTTATCTAAGTTGTTTTAGTTAGTTTTTTAAACAGATTTGTGGTTCAAACTTGTTGGAGTTGAGCATCTTGAAGGGAACTACAAACATCTTGAGGGTTCTTGAAGTTCTTGATTACTCTTTTGAAATTTTTGAAAGTCTTGGAGAAAATCTTGCTAGTTTGAGGAAGTTGGGTTGTGTGTTTTGCGAGTTGAGGGCTGACCTCAATTCTGGAATTTTATTCCAGTTCGGCCAAGTAGTGATATTCGTTTATATATATATATATAAAAAAGAAAACAGAAACGAAAACAAGAAGAAAGCCATTCGGGTGGGACAAACCAAACAAAGAAGAGCCAAACAAGAAAGAGGAAAACTTGGTTTGCTTATTGCCAACTCAGATTTGTTACATCTTGGGGTACCAAAACCAGAAAATTACACCAAGGAAAAGAAAAGAAATTCAAAAGTTTTGACCTACCTCTTCTTGAAATTCTTGATCACCTTGAACTTTGATTACTTGTACTACCTTTTGAGGTTCTTGGAATTCTTGATTATCTTGGGTCTTGAACACTTGCACCTCCCTTCGAACAAAAAGTTTCTTGTAAGATCTTGCATCCATACGAGGCTTCCTTATTTTAGGAGTAAATTTCTTGGGAGTTTCTTGAGCAAGTCACTTGGGGGAATCTTGGGTAACATTACTTGCATTATCTTGGGAGGCCATTATCTTGAAACAAGAACCAAGGCTGCCTTGCCTTGGAAAGAGAGGGGGGAGCCGAATTGCTTGGGGCTAGTTGCGGCTAAGAGAGAGGGAGTTTTATAGGGGAGTAACTGACTTGGGCAAAGGTTTAAGTGGGAGAAAATCTGGAAAGTTTCGGCCAAAGGGAAGAAAGGTTGAATCTGATTTGGAGAAGCCATTGGAAGTGTTAAAGGTTGTTCAAAAGAGGACTTCAAGACTGACTTGTTTTCCCAATTGGTTTAGGAAACTAAGTAAATACTTGGATCACCCTTTAATCACTTGGACACCTCCCTATTTCCTCTCCTTGCTTTAAGGGACCACTCCTACGTTTTAGGAACCACTCCTATATCTTAGGAATCCTAGGGTTTCCTTTCCTAGCATTACTTCCAAGTCTGTCCGCCACAATTAACCTTCCAAAACCGTCCTTACCAGTCCAAAGTCTCATCCAATTGTGTCCTACACTCTTACTTACTCTTACGGGGGAAAAGTTGGTGACGATTATTGGACTTGAGCACGATTTCTCAACTACCTACTCCAACAGGTAAGGGTACTTGGTAAGTCTACTAAGAGTGTTTTGAGTGCTATACACGAGCGTGAGGAACAAAAGGTTAAAATTGCCACCATGGAGTTCACCGACTA
This sequence comes from Coffea eugenioides, assembly GCF_003713205.1. Taxonomy (NCBI): domain Eukaryota; kingdom Viridiplantae; phylum Streptophyta; class Magnoliopsida; order Gentianales; family Rubiaceae; genus Coffea; species Coffea eugenioides. The sequence goes on from NC_040037.1 coordinate 27,405,067, forward strand.
CGCACTAGTCTGGTGGGACCAAGTAAGGACCCATAGGAGGAGGATAGGCGAACCACGTGTTCAGACTTGGCGAGAACTCAAGGCACTGATGCGCAAGCGATTTGTTCCTAGCTACTACAATCGCGATCTCCACTCTAAACTTCAAACTCTCACTCAAGGCAACATGAGTGTGGAAGATTACTACAAAGAGATTGAGATGGCCATGATGAGGGCCAACATTCAAGAGGACAATGAAGCCACGATGGCTAGGTTTCTTAGAGGTCTCAATCCTGACCTTCAAGAAGCCTTGGAGCTCCAACATTACTTGGACATGCACGACCTTCTAGAACTCGCTATTAAGGCCGAGCGGGGGAAGAAACTAAGACGAGGAGCACGTACTTTCCAACCTTCTAACACCACTTCATGGAGGGGCAACCAACCACGAAGGGCGACCCACGAAGTTGGAAGTGCGGCGATACCAACCTCTTCTAACCGAATCCAAGGTAACGCCTCTAACTTTAATTCCTATTCTACCCCTAACAAGGTTTCCGATGCATCCAGGTCCACTTCAAAGGCACCGCATGAGACTCCTAAGGCTAGGAGTAGAGACATCAAGTGTTTCAAATGCCAAGGGTTTGGGCATATTCAGTCTCAGTGTCCAAACCAACGGGTCATGCTCATCACTCACAATGGCGAGATCGTGTCTGATGATGACCATTGTGAGGAGATGCCCGAATTGGTCAAAGACGACTGCCTGGAAGACGAGTCAGCTGAGGAAGATTGCTCGCCTACCCAAGGAGAAGTAGGGTGCTTGGTGGCACGACGAGTGCTAACCGCCCGAGTTAAGGAGGACGAGCAACTGCAACGCGAGAACCTGTTTTACACCCACTGTAAGGTAGGAGACAAGGTGTGTAGTCTCATCATCGACGGTGGGAGTTGCACGAATGTGGCGAGTCTACTCATGGTTGAGAGCTTAGGGCTCCCCACTACTAAACATCCACACCCTTATCGCCTCCAATGGCTGAGTGAGGATGGAGAGGTATGGGTCTTCAAGCAGGTACGCGTTCCCTTTTCCATTGGCACTTACACTGATGAAGTTGTTTGTGACGTCGTGCCTATGCATGCAACCCATGTCATCCTGGGGAGACCCTGGCAATTTGACAAACACGTCACATTCGACGGAAGGGCAAACAAGTACACCCTCTTACATGATGGCAAACGCAAAGTCCTCACCCCACTTACACCTGCACAAGTGTATGAGGACCAACTTAAGTTGCAAAGAGAGTGTGAACAAGATCGTCAAAGGAGGAAACCAAAAGTCGACCCTGGCAACGGCTCCACTTCTGCAAGTGAGCCATTGACCACGGGTCAAGGGAGCACACCTAGGGTTACACGTGACAAATCACCCACGACACATACCACTAGGAAGCAAAACATGATTATTAAGGCTAAGGACGTTAGAAAAGTTGTGAATTCTGACCAGCCTGTCCTTCTCATGATTTGCAAACACGTGCTCTTGGATGTTGCTGAGCTCGATAAGGCATTGCCTGCGAGTATGGTAGCTTTCTTGCAGGAATTTGAGGATGTTTTCCCTGACGAGGTCCCTGATGGCTTACCACCCATTCGAGGGATTGAACACCGAATCGACCTCATTCCTAGAGCACCATTACCCAACAAACCTGCTTACCGCATGGGCCCTGAGGAGACCAAGGAGCTTCAAAGGCAAGTTGATGGCCTCTTAGGTAAGGGTTGGGTGAAAGAGAGTCTAAGTCCTTGCGCTGTGCCTGTGATACTTGTCCCCAAAAAGGATGGTACTTGGCGCATGTGCACTGACTGTCGGGCTGTAAATGCTATCACTGTCAAATATCGTCATCCCATTCCTAGACTTGATGATATGCTTGATGAACTCGACGGTGCTATTATTTTCACCAAAATTGACCTAAGGAGTGGCTATCATCAAATTAGGATGCAAGAGGGCGATGAGTGGAAAACAGCCTTCAAAACCAAACATGGTCTGTATGAGTGGCTAGTCATGCCTTTTGGCTTGACTAATGCCCCTAGCACCTTCATGCGACTAATGAACCATGTTTTGAGACATTTTATTGGCAAGTTTGTCATTGTTTACTTTGATGACATCCTGATCTATAGTCGTAGTGAGCATGAGCACTTAGAGCATGTGAGATTAGTTCTTGAGACACTTCGACAGGCGCGTCTATACGCAAACCTCAAGAAGTGCACCTTTTGTACTAACGAGCTTGTGTTTTTAGGCTATGTGGTAAGTTCGCAGGGCATCAAGGTGGACAAATCCAAGATTGAGGCCATCGAGCAATGGCCAACTCCCACATCCGTCCCTGACGTACGCAGCTTTCTTGGATTGGCGGGCTTTTACCGGCGATTTGTCAAAGATTTTAGCACCATTGCCGCCCCGTTGACCGCCGTGACAAAGAAGAATGACAAGTTCCACTGGGGAGAATCACAAGAACAAGCATTTCTCGCCCTCAAGGACACACTCACCCATGCACCTGTGTTAGCATTACCAAATTTTAACAAGACTTTTGAAATTGAATGTGATGCTTCTGGTGTAGGTATTAGAGCAGTCCTCATGCAAGACAAGAGGCCTTGCGCCTTCTTTAGCGAGAAGTTGGGAGGAGCTACATTAAACTACCCCACGTACGACAAGGAGTTGTACGCATTAGTGAGGGCCTTGGAGACCTGGCAACACTATCTTCGCCCTCGGGAGTTCGTGATACACACTGATCACGAGTCATTGAAGTACCTCAAGGGGCAACCCAAGTTGAGTAAGAGACATGCCAAATGGGTAAGCTTCATTGACACCTTCTCTTATGTCATTAAGTATAAGACTGGCAAAACGAATGTGGTAGCTGATGCCTTATCACGTAGACATTCCTTGCTTGCCTTTCTTGATGCCAAGTTACTAGGGTTCGAAATGGTTAAGGAACTCTACACAAATGATCATGACTTTGGTGATATCTATGCTGCTTGTGTTAAGAACCCGCATGGAAAGTGCTTCTTGCATGATGGATTTCTATTCCATGTAGATAAACTGTGTGCCTAATTCTTCCATTCGTGATCCTTTGATTCGAGAGGCACATAGTGGTGGTCTCATGGGCCACTTTGGCATTGCCAAGACTCTGGCCATGTTACAAGAGCACTTTTACTGGCCCCATACGCGTAGAGATGTTGAACGCTTGGTTGGTAGGTGTGCTACCTTTGTCAAAGGCAAAATCTACAGACAAAACCATATGGCTTGTATCCCATTATTATCTAATCTTGGGTTGACTTGTCTATGATTTGTACTTAGGTTTGCCTAGATACCAGGGTAATGCTCATATTGAGTGGTTGATAGATTTTCTAAAAATGGACATTTATCTTGGTCACAATAATGGAGATGCATATCATATCTGCAATTTATTCTTCAAAGAGATTGTCTGTCTGCATGGCATGCCTAGGACTATTGTTAGTGACAGAGATGTGAAGTTCCTGAGTTACTTTTGGAAGACTTTGTGGTCCAAACTAGGCACTAGGTTATTATTCTCCACCACTAGTCATCCACAAAGCGATGGACAAACTGAAGTTGTCAATCGCACACTTGGCACTTTACTTCGGGCCTTGATTAAAAAGAATCTTAAGTCTTGGGAGGAGTGCTTACCTCATGTTGAATTTGCCTACAATCGAACTGTGCATAGTGCAACACAATATTATCCCTTTGAGATTGTTTATGGCTTCAACCCCCTGACCCCCCTTGATTTGGTGCCCTTACCTTCCTCTGAGCACACAAGCTTAGATGGGAAAAAGAAAGCTGACTTTGTGCGCAGGTTACATGAAGCCGTGCAAGCAAACATTGAGAAGCGTACGCAGCAATATATCCAGCGAGCCAACAAGCACCGTCGCGAGATGATTTTTGAGCCTAGAGATTGGGTTTGGCTACACTTGAGGAAAGAGCGATTCCCCAAGCAACGTCAAAGCAAGTTGTCCCCCAGAGGTGATGGACCATTTCGAGTACTCCAAAGAGTCAATGACAATGCATACCAGTTGGAGCTACCTGGGGAGTACAATGTTAGTGCGACCTTCAACGTCGCAGACCTAAGTCCATTTCTTGACGAGGAAGATCCAGATTTGAGGGCAAATCCTTCTCAAGAGGAGGGGACTGATGTGTGCACGAGTCTCGGCCCACGCAATGACCCAGTCCGAGTCCCATTGGGCCCAGTCACACGGGCACGGGCCAAGCTCTTCAAAGAATCACTCCAAGCTCTGGTTAGAGTCGTCCAAGACCAACATGGAGTTCACAAAGATATTGAGGGCTTGGAGAGAGACAATCGAGTCGTTTACACCATGATCCAAGCCCATGAAGACTCAAGTGGACCTCCAAGAGAATCGGCCGAGTAGGGCCTTAGTCTTTGATATTTATTAGATTGGATTAGTTGCTTAATAGAATGGACCGGCCCATCTTTACACCAAGATGGCCGACCACCCCTTTAGGGTTTCTTTTATTGTTACCTCTAGCCTATAAATAGGCTTGCTTTGTAAGGTTTAAGGGTAGACGTTTTATCAATAAAGTTTGCATATTTTTCGATTCTTCTTGAGAGAGAGATTCGACCCTTTACTTGCTCTGGCAAGGGTTTTGAGCAATCTTGCGTCTCGTCCTAGATTGTTCTACCGACCTATCCCGTGGAGTATCCACCTTCATTGGAGTCGTCGTCCTACCGTCTTGAATCAAATCGTGTCGTCCGTTTGGTTCTAGATCTCGCAATTCCAAGCGTTGGACATCCTCGCTAGATCCTTGGGCAAACGTGCTACGTGTCTCAGATTTGCGGCTAGGGTTTGCTAAGTGTGGCTAGGATTTCTTCTTGTTTTCAAATCTGTCCAAGTAACTACATGAGTCATCCGAGTTGTTTTATTAATTTTCGAAACTGAATTTTGGTTAAAACTTGTTGGGGTTGGGAATCTTGAAGAGAACCTACCAGATTTTAGGGTTTCTTGAAGTTCTTGGTTACTACCTAGAAGTTCTTGAAATTCTTGAAAGTATCTTGCAAGATCTTGGCGTTTTGGGCTGTTGGATTGTGTGTTATTGGGAGTTGAGGGCTGACATTATTTCTGGAATTTTTACTACTTCAGCCGAATATTTGTATTGTTGTTTGCGTCAAAAAAAAAACAGAGTCGAAAGAAGAAAAGAAGAAAGCAATTCGGGTGGAACAAAAGGGTGAACAAGAAAGGACTTGGTTCTTTTATTGCCAAGACAACAACCCTTACATATTGTTTCTAAACCAACCAGAGAACTTCCCTTTGTTTCCTTGTTGAACACGGACAGGTTGTAGACAACAACAATACATGACTTTGGATAGAAGTTGGACACAAAACATGGTCATGTTGTCAAGGCAACAAACGATGCATGCATGGACAGATTTGATCCAAAACAAGCGACACAATTACGGACAGATTTAGAAGCAACAACGTGGTGCGAAACGGCCAGAAATTTGGCACAACAAAAGGAGACTCCATGGTCAGAATACTTCGAATAGCAATACACAAAGCATACGGGCAGAATTGAACAAGAAAGACGTGACAGAATTGACGCAACAAGACACAAAAATTGCGGACAGATTTTTTTTTTTTCAATGAACGACGCAACAAGAACACAACAATAACAAACAGAATTTGTTTTTTTTTTTTAACAGAAGGCAGCGGAAACAAGGAAAACTAAGACAAAAACTACGGATATAACGGAAGATACCTCTACCAAAGCTCTGATACCAACTGATACGTTCCTCGATCAACTTGTTTCGAGACACGTAGCATGTTTGCCCAAGGATCTAGCGAGATTGTCCAATGCTTGGATTGCGGAACCTAGAATCAAACGGACGACATGATTTGATTAAAGGCAGTAGACGACAACTCCGATGAAGGTGAATACTCCAGGAGAATAGGTCGGTAGAACAATCAAGGACAAGACGCAAGATTGCTCAACACCCTTGCCAAAGCAAATGAAAGGTTCGAATTCTCTCTCAAGAAGAAGAATCGACAATAACAAACTTTATTGATAAAACATCTACCTAAAACCTTACAAAGCAAGCCTATTTATAGGCTAAGAGTTACTAAAACCCTAAGAAAAATAAGGAAAAGGCATTCGGCCATCTTGGGGTCAAGATGGGTAGGCCCATGCTCAACTAACTAACTAATCCAACTCTATTAGCTACTAAGGCCTAATGCCAACTCGGCCAACTCTCTTGGAAGTCCACTTGTCTCTTCATGGGTTTGGATCATGGTGTAGATAATTTGGTTGTCTCCTTCCAAGCCTTCAATATCTCTATGGACTCCATGTTGGTCTTGGACAATGCGAACAAGGGCTTGGAGGGATTCTTTGAAGAGTTTGGCCCGTGCACGTGTGACTGGGCCCAATGGAACCCGGACTGGGTCATTTCATGGGCTGAGGTCCATGCACACATCACTTTGTCTTCCAACCAACTTTTACTTGTACTTCTGTGCAAGGAAGAGTTGGTTATTTTATCCTTACCTACTAACTCTTTACTTTCCAATGTTTTATCTCTCTTGCAGGAGTTTGAGGACATATTCCCTGAGGACGTGCCCGATGAACTACCACCCCTAAGGGGATTTGAGCACCAAATTGACCTCATTTCGGGAGCTCCACTGCCTAACAAACCTGCCTATCGAATGGGCCCTGAGGAAACAAAAGAGTTGCAAAGGCAAGTGGAGGAATTACTAAGGAAAGGCTGGGCTTGAGAAAGTCTAAGTCCATGTGTTGTACCCGTGATTCTGGTGCCAAAGAAGGATAGAGCTTGGAGGATGTGCACCGACTGTAGGGCAGTCAATGCTATCATGATAAAATATCATCACCCTATCCCTAGGTTAGATGATATGTTGGATGAACTGCATGGTGTCATTATTTTTACCAAAATTGACTTGAAAAGTGGTTATCACCAAATAAGAATGAAAGAAGGAGTTGAGTGGAAAATCGCTTTCAAAACTAAACATAGTTTGTATGAGTGGTTACTAATGCCTTTTGGTTTAACTAATGCACCCAGTACCTTCATGCGTTTAATGAACCATGTTTGATACTGATGCGAACCCGAATCTCCAAGCTCCCGCTCTTGAAGAAACGAATTGCACAGACAGCGGAAGGATCTATCTTGATCAGGCTATGGACAAATTTGGTGGATTCTAAACCAATCAAGGACAACTCGAGATTGATTAGAAGGATAGAAGGCGCCACAATTCAACATGGTCTTGAGTTGATAAGCCGATTTGAATCCTCGAGACCAACTCTAAGGTATTCAAAGTCGCTTCAAAGAAGCCAAGAGAAAACTCTCAATTTTTAATTCATAAAATGTCTACCCTTATTAATGAAAATTGATGCCTATTTATAGGCTTACAAGACTCAACTCCTAACACAATTAGAATAAGGAAACTAACAAGGCTTTGCAAAGAACTTGGAAACCCACGGCCCTTATCTCTTGAGACTGCCGAATACCTAACCTAAAGACTAGCTAATGGATCTGTGATACCCCGACTTTTAGGATATTACGGTTTCTATATTTTATTTTTTTATTTAAGACATTGTTTTGTTTTAAAGATTAGAAACCCTAAATTCTAATCAAAAGAAAAAAAATCCCAGTTTACTTGTGACTAACCGGTTTTCTTAAATCTCTTATATTTTAATCGAAACCCTAATTAATGGTCAATTTGCTATTTGGAACCTCACTGGGCTTTTATCTCATTCCACGCCATTTGTTTTCCTTATAGGGGGTACGAGCGAGGCATGAGACGAGTATAGACTAGCGTAGTCTAATTGTTTTGAATTTTGAATTTGTACTCATGCTAGTACTCGACTAGAGTTGATTGTACTCGAAATGTAAACACTTTGAAGTTTTTGGCGTGTAGAAGCTTTGTATCTGTATTTGAACATCAATGTATATATTAAGGTGAAGTGGATGTGTTATTCATTTTCTATGGATGTCCATTATTTATTTTTTTTCTTGAGCTATGAGTGAGTGAGTCCGGGCGAGAGTTGGGCAGGCGGTCCGCCAAACCCTTTGGTTCGCCTTAGGGAAAGGTGGGGCCGTCACAGGATCTACTAACTAAACAAGGATCACATGAATAACAAACTAATGACCAAATTAATCCTATGCTCAACATGAGCTAATCACACGACTCATGAACAAGTCATAAAGTCAGCTACTTAATCAACTAATGACTTGAGCAATTAAAGATGCAAAGTAGTAAACTAATAGACTTGAACTTGGTTCTCTCAAGGAATTTGAACGTTGGATTTGCAACATTAGTTCCTTGTTTTTGATTCTATTCATTGGCCTCCAAGGAATCTTTGTTGGATCTAGAAATAGGGCATGAACACCTCCTAGGATTCGTATCATTCTCCTCCTCTTGAATAGATTTGTCCTCAAATCGTTGGACCACTTAAATTGCAACAACGATGGAAACACATGGATGATCACAATCCTAGTGGCATGGTGTTTGGATAACCTCTTGATGCTCACGAACTCAAATGATGCATAAAACTCAACTTTCAGTGGTAGTAACATGATGGAGTCAGCGATCGTGTCTTTATGTAAACAAGGAAACGATGGCAATGAAGAACTTAAGAGCATCGATTGGTCGGAAACCATGGATGAATGGAAACTGAAAAAGTCATGGACTGCTACTGGTTTTGGAACATCAAACTTGGCCGGAACAAGCATAAAATCTGGTCGTACTCCTTTAATCAATGATGGAAAATTTCTGACAGCTTGTTTCGAACCAGCAATTGGATAAAGAAGCAATGGAACATCATTAGCTAAATGGTAAGAAGGTATAGAATAAGATTTAAATGTGAAAACTCCCTTTGACACTTCATTATTCCTTTCTTCAACCGATTCAACTAGATAAGTCATTGCTGGCTCTTTATACTTTCCATCAAAATCTACATAAGAACGACAAGAATTAGGACTAGCCATATGCTCAAAATAAGGCAAAGAGGATGAATGAACCAGAGGGAAAGAATGGGAAGTAAAATCTGGAATTCCCCTTTTAACATAAACTCGAGTCAATCCCCCAGTGGTGCGGACAGATTTGAAGTGACATTGTTCCATGAATTGATACCAAAGAGATTTAACTCCTAAATGACAAACTCCATGAAAACTCGCAAAGTGTCCAAGTGACTTTGGAATGGAACATGCTATGACCAACTCTACTTGACTTTGTTTAATCTGCACCAAAGAAGAATTCTTTAGTCCGACTCCAGAAATATTTCTTTGGTTCACGAGGCTTTGTCTCAATCCGAGAACTCTTAGATTCCGTGACTCGTTTGTCATGACACCCCTTAGATGAATCTCGTTTGCTTGAGGATGACCTTGACTTAGATGCCCGGCGCAAACTTCTTTGGTTCTCCTCATACTCATCACAAGTACGCTTATATCTTTCATATACACACAAAGCACGGTCATGTTCCATCTCCTCCCGAAGTGAACGAAACTCATGTTGTGAACTGGATTGCATGGAACTAGAGTACTTGGAAGTAGCTCACTTGGAACCCCTCCTCTTATTCTCCAAGAATTCTTAATTATACGAGCAAGATACAACTCCACTAGGCATGATTGCGTGACCTGCAAAAATGGTTAGCAAAGAAAAGGATTTCCTCACAACACACAAGCTCACGTATGTACACTCAACTCTCGTGTATCATTCAAGTGTATAACACTCTAATGGTCTCACCAAATTTCTCAAGGCCTCTTATTCACGTTCCTTGAACAAATTAGAATTTACTCAAGGATCACAACCAACTAGTCAATTAAAAATCACAAAAGTAGCAATGAAGTTCAGGGATTTTGAAGGATAATAGCAAACTGACTTAGAAAGATTTAAATGACTCAAGTGCTGTTGGAAACAACTCTAGATGATCGACAAAAGAGACAACTCACAACTCAAAAGCTGAAATTTTGGAAGCGTAGAAAGACTCCTACCCGACAAACTGGAATTTTGGGCTGCTGTTGTTACTGAGTTCTGGTCAGTACTTTGGATGGTAGATGGTGCCTTTGGAAAGCTCAAATGACGTGAGAATCGGCCCTCAATTTCCAGCCAATTCGGGTCACAAAGTGATACTCAACCGACTCAAATTGCGGGTGGTTTAGGCGTTCCAAGGTGTAGCTGTGTAGCGGTGTAGCGGCGACATTTCCAGGTTTCTTTGGGATTTTGGGACAAGAATGGCGGTGGTTCTTGGATGATTTCCAGCTGCTACAAACAGGTCAGCTTTTGGTAGCCTTTGTTGGCCATTAAGCCTTGTCTCCCAATCCCCACCGACTAGGATTTCCCAAGCTAAACAACTTCCTAATCCGAAACTGTGTTGGCCTCCTTTCCTTGCTTTTCCTTGATTGTGGCGGGTCAGGCTTAGTTTAGGAGACTATTTTGAGTGCTTGTGGGGGTTGATGAGGTCGGTTGAGGGCTGTTAACGTGCTTGGGGTAAGTTGGACTTTGGGCAGATGGGTTTTTTTTTTGGCAGCCTCTAATCCCAAGAGGACTAGGATTGGTTATAGCTCACGGTTGGGACTTGGTTACCACTTGGAAACTTGGTTGCACCTTTCCCCCTTTTTTTTCTCTCGTTTCCTTTTCTGTTTTTTTCCTTTCTTTTCTTTTTTTTTTCTCTTTGCGGCTCACTAAGGAATTTTTTTTCCCAAGAAACCAGATTCAGTCCCACTATTGAAATTTCGGATCAAGGTTCACAACTGGCCAAGAAGGATTGAAGTTTGTTTTCCAAGACCCAAGGCTTTTCCCAAGAGTTTCCAAATCGGATTTTCAAGAATCCCAAGAAGGCTGATCAAGAAGTTCAAGAACTCCCCAAATATGCTTTTGGCATTCAAGATTTGCAAAATACAACACAAATATTCAAGAAACAAATGCAAAACAGGTTCGGCAGCCACACCAGAAAACAATTCCAGCAACGATTCAAAGAGGCAACAAGGTACGGGACCTTGGTTTTTTTTTTTTTTTGACTTTGGCTGGGTTCCTACGACCAAAATACACAATACCCACAAGAATTCCCCACAATCTAGGCCACAACCAGTAGCAATTAACAACCCAGAAATCCGGACAGGTTGTGACACACAAACAAGACTACTTGAGATGCGGCAATAAGGGGAAGAAAAAGAACCCTAGTTGCGGCTATATGTTTTTTTTTCTTTCGGGTCAAGACACAAGATACAGCTACCCAACAGAATTTTGAACACAAAACAGAATTTAGACACAAAACACGACGACAAATCTGGATAGCATTTAACAAAAAGCACCAAACAGAATTTCGGCAAAGCACCAAAACTAGCGACTCAAGATTTTTTTTTTTTTGTTGTGCAACTTGGACACAACTAACACACTGATTTGACAATATAATTGCTGGACACAAAAAATGGAAACAATAGCAATAAGACACGGACAGATTTGGTACAAGAAACAAACATGATGAGCAACAAGAAACTAGACACGAATAAAACTATGGAGATTCAAACCCTAAGGTGCAAATTTTTTTTTTTAATTGGGTAGGGTTTGGTAGAAGAACAACGAGTAAAACAAGAAAAGAAAAGGGATATTAACCTGGATTAAGAGCCGAAACTCTGATACCAACTAATGCGAACCCAAATCTCCAAGCTCTCGCTCTTGAAGAAACGAATTGCACAAGAAGTGGAAGGATCTATCTTGATCAAGCTATGGGCAAATTTGGTGGATTCTAAACCAATCAAGGACAACTCGAGATTGATTAGAAGGATAGAAGGTGCCACAATTCAACATGGTCTTGAATTGATAAGCCGATTTGAATCCTCGAGACCAACTCTAAGGTATTCAAAGTCGCTTCAAAGAAGCCAAGAGAAAACTCTCAATTTTTAATTCATAAAATGTCTACCCTTATTAATGAAAATTGATGCCTATTTATAGGCTTACAAGACTCAACTCCTAACCTAATTAGAATAAGGAAACTAACAAGGCTTTGCAAACAACTTGGAAACCCATGGCCCTTATCTCTTGAGGCTGCCGAATACCTAAGCTAAAGACTAGCTAATGGATCTACTAACTAATCAAGGATCACATGAATAACAAACTAATGACCAAATTAATCCTATGCTCAACATGAGCTAATCACACGACTCATGAACAAGTCATAAAGTCAGCTACTTAACCAACTAATGACTTGAGCAATTAAAGATGCAAAGTAGTAAACTAATAGACTTGAACTCGGTTCTCTCAAGGAATTTGAACATTGGATTTGCAACATTAATTCCTTGTTTTTGACTCTATTCATTGGCCCCCAAGGAATCTTTGTTGAATCTAGAAATAGGGCATGAACACCTCCTAGGATTCGTATCAGATACGCTCCTCGATCAACACGTTTCGAGACACGTAGCACGTTTGCCCAAGGATCTAACGAGGTTGTCCAACGTTTGGTTTGCGGAACCAAAACCAAGACGGACGACACGACTTCATTGAAGATGGTAGAACGATGACTCCAACCGAGGTGAATACTCAAGTGGATAGGTTGGGTGAACAATCAAGGACAATCGCGAGATTGCTTAAGAACCCTTGCCAAGGCAAGTGAAGGATTCGAATCTCTCAATAATGGAAGATAAACAAACTGAAATTTTATTATCAAAATGTCTAACCCTAAGGCCAAGGACTAAGAAACCCTAAAGACTAAACAAGGAGGAAGGGGTCGGCCATCCTTGGGTTTCAAGTGGGCCGAGATTACACCTACTTAACGCTAAAAGCTAAAGGCCTAGTCAGCCATCCCCATATGTGTGGCCACTCGACTCTTCATGGGATTACTTGTATGAAGTTTCTATTGAACCAGAGGTGGTTAATCCTACCTCTCTACCTATTATTAATCCATATACTACTTTTGGTAAGAAATCTTTCTCTCCAGCAAGGGTAATTAAGTCTTTAATTCAATATCATCCCAAAAGAGTTAAAGAATATATTCAGGCTTCCAAAATTGATCAGCATCCAATTTCTGCCACAAAAAAGGAACAATTCATCACTCTCCACATTCCAAATGATTTTCCTTTGCAGTGGAAACAGCAGGGATATACCCATATACATTTTGGAGCAATTAGGATTTCCTTATCATTCCATGGGAGAAAAGGATCACCATTAGTTGCTCGAGTAGCACTACTTGACACAAGATTTACTACATACTAGCATGCTTGTATAACAAGAGTTGAAACAACTTTAAATGCTGGAACAGTGTTTGTAACGCTTTTCCCTAATTTCAATATGTCATTGGCAGATCCACATCTTCTTGATGCTTTAAAAGTTCAAGTACAGATTGTTGGTGTAGATCAAGTTCAAGATGCAGTAGCAGCAACTTTACACTATCAAATGGTGTACAAGGTTCAAAATCATGCTCTTGATCTAACAATCCCTGGTGGTGAAAATGCTCTTCTTATCCAGGTTGATGAGAAGAATTCAGCATCTTGTACTCATGTCCCAAGACAGATTTCTAAGTCAGATCTAATCTCTCTATTACCAAACAGTTGGATAACTGACTATGAATCTCTTCATACACAGGCCAATGAACCCCTTGAGTCCTCAAACTCAAGGATTACTCAAACAACAGAAGGGAGAATTTCTATTTCATTTGATCATTCCCATTTAAAATCTTCTTCTAAAACACATATTCCTTCTATTATGATTTCAGAGGTTCCTATGCAGATGCCAACAGAAAATGGAAAACTGATGGGCCGATATGATTTTTATGATAATCAAAAGTGCTTCCTCCAAGATATTATAGCTCATTTAGATCAAAGAGCTAAAGCTATTTATCATTTTCAGGATCCAATCTCTGGTCACATCTATTTTGATGTATGTACAAAGTGTGATGATTGCTAGTGGGAACATACATATGGTACTTCAGACCCTGTTACTTCTAGGAAGAAGAAATCCAAACCAGTTGACCCTGAACCTTTTGAACCTCGACCATGCAAGCCAGATTCTCCACCTAGAAAACCAGATACTGATAATTTCCAGTCAGCCTGTAGCAGCTTTGATGGCTATAAGATTCCATCCTCTTGGGTTTATCAGCAGCCAAAAAAGGAAACCACACCCCTTCATCCTTATTACCAAAAATGTCTTGATATTTTAGAAAAGGAAGCAAGGGAGCAAACAAAGAAATTGACCTAAGAATGGAAACCTAAATCTGTTTCACCAAACCAATGTCTTCATCAAAAGAGTGAAACACAAGTTCAAGCTATTCCTGACTGTTTCATGTTTCAAGAAACAGATTTTCCTCATTTAGAATCATTTGTTAAAAATGGTTCTAAACACACCCCAAAAATCCAAAATGCTGCTCCTATAGTTTTACCTACAGGAGAGACAGTTAGTCCTAGTCCTATTGAAGAAGTTCTTAACTGGCATATAGAGAATTCTGTTGTTCAAAATTTTGCACTTACTTCTATTCACAAGAATGTTACAGAAGTAAGCGAGAAAATTGATCATGTTGATATAGCTGTTAAAACTCAGAATTCCTAGGTATCACATATGATTGATGTTTTCGAAAGAAGACTTGAAGGACTCAAGCATGAGTTACCAACTGATTCATCTTCTTTAGCTAGTTTTGTTTTGAATAAAGAAAAGGAAACTCAATTCATTCAGAACCAGCTTGCTACACTAAGAACAACAGGAGAAGTTCCTAAATTTGATATTGGAATAACTGAACCAGCTCCAAAGGTAAGTCCAGGTTTTGGTGCTACACCCATCAAAAACTGGCCAGCACCTTTTTATTTTGGAGGAGTTACTACTCCTAATCCTTCTGTAATTTTTCCTGACCAAACACAACAAACTTCTAAACCTTTTGATATTGCACAGGTTCTGTGAGATTATCGTAAAAATAAACAAAAGCAAAAGGAAGAAGAAATAGCCAAGAAAAAAACTCAAGAGGCAGAGGAAAAAGCTGAAGAAGAGAGGAAAATAAAAGCAAAGCAAGTAGCACAGGAAGCAGACACTTCATTAATGTATTCTGTGCATACTAATCCTATTTTCTCTCTTGAACAGGAAAGGAAAGCAAATGAAGCTACCAAGATTTATGATAATCCTCTTTCCTCCATGATGAAAGATCTTCATGATGACTCAATTCCATACATTTCAACATATTCACAAGTCTATGAAGAAAATGCCACAAGCCAAGAATCAGAAGAAACTGAAGCAACCTCTACTTCTGGTTCTCAAATTTCTGAGGAATCTTCTTCTGAAAAGTCCATCATAGAAACTAATAATTCTTTTGAAGAAGAACAAATTCCTGAAATTCATATGGCAGATGAACCTGAGGTAGAATACCCTGATGAAGAAGAAGAAGCTCCAACAACATTCAGGCCTCAGAAGTCCGACCTTCCAAAGTCTAAGGGAGTACAAATTTTTACGATTGATAATATTCCCGCTTAGCAATGGGAGGCAAAATTCCAAGAATTTCATGCTTGGATGATTGTCCAAAATTTAACAGAAGAATCTCATTATGAAATCTTATCAGTCTTTACTGCTCATTTTGCAGGGATTCTCAAAGATTGGTGGACAAGTTTAGGAGATTGGGATAAGATGGTTTTCTTAACTCTTCAAGATTTCTCTGAAAACATTAATATTCTTTATTTAATGTTTATCAGAGATGTTAAGGAAAGCAAGGAAACAAAGCCAAGGGAATTCTTTCAAATGTAATGTTTATCTTATGAACGAAAAGATTTAAATAAACATTTCAAAAAAATGACTAAATTATTTTTTGCTCTTGGTGCAAATATCAATCTCAAACATGCTTTTATCAGTTCACTTCCAAAATCTCTTGCAGATGGTGCTGAAATATATATCCATAACAAATATGGTTCTATTCTTAATCTGTCTACAGGACAAATTAAGCAAGCAGTTCTTCTATCCCTTGATGATCTATGCAACAAGAGGAAGATCATTCGTGAATATCTTAAAGGAGATGTTTGTCTAGATCAAGCCTGCAAAAAGCTTGAACTGATAATTAAGGGAAAATGTCAAGCATGTGTCCCTTTCTAAAGAAGAAAGAAATTCAAAAGATTTAAAAGCTTCAGCAAAAGATACAAAGGATTTCCAAAAAGACCTTTCAGGAAGAAATGGAGATATTTCAAAAGGAAAGGCAAGCAATTCCGGGGGAAAAAAGGAGACAAATGTTTCATATGTGGAAAGCCAGGACATTTTGCAAAAAATTGTCCTCAAAACCAAAAGGGAGTGCATCTTATTTCAGAAATTCAAAATGAGCTTTATTTTCATATTTCTGATTTAGAATCTGAATTTTCTGAACAAGACGTAGCCACTGACTCAACTCTTTTGGCATTACAGGTCCCTGATGAAATTTTTACTGTCACTACAGTAAAAATTGACAAGAAGACTTATCCGCAAGTTCACATATTATTGGATAAGTATTCTAAACCAATTCCACTCATTGCATTTTTTGATTCTGGTGCTTCACTTTCAATAATGAAAATAGATGTTTTACCATATCATTATTGGACTCCATATGTTCATGAGTTTAGAGGAGCTGATGGAAATCTTTTCTATACTAAATTTATAACTAAAGCTCCTATTACTCTCAAACTTCTTCCAGACTGTTGTGTAAGTTCAAAATTCCTTGGAGCAACTTTTGTTTCTAAAGATCTTCTACTTGGATTTGATGTTTATCGTGAGGATAAATATCTTGCTACAGGAAAAGGGATAAAATCAAAAAAATATTTTAAACCCTATATTGATATCCCAAAATTGTATTTAATCCAAGAAAAACAACTTCTGTTGATAGAAGCCCAACTCAAAGATTTTCAAGAAAAAATGATCAAGGAATCATGTGTTTCCAATCATCAAGAGTTTTTGGGAAAATGTGATCATCCCTTTTGGGAAAACACTGATTTTTATATCCAACTTCCTTTCAAAAAGAATGAGAATATAAATCTCACAAAAGGTAGTCATTCAGGCATGAATCCTGGAGATACTAAGCTTGCAGAGCAAGAATGCAAAGAGCTTCTAAAGTTCGGATTAATTGAACTTTCTGATTCTCAATGGGCATGTCAAGCATTCTACGTCAACAAGAGATCTGAACAGGTAAGAGAAAAGATGAGATTGGTAATTAATTACTAGCCTCTCAACATTTTTATTCTTGATGACAAATTTCCTGATACGTTCCTCGATCAACTCGTTTCGAGACACGTAGCACGTTTGCCCAAGGATCTAGCGAGGTTGTCCTACGCTTGGTTTGCGGAACCAAGAATCAAACGGACAACACGTTTGATTAAATGCGGTAGAACGACACTCCGATGAAGGTGAATACTCCAGGGGAATCGGTCGGTTGAACAATCAAAGACAGAACGCAAGATTGCTCAAGAACCCTTGCCAAAGCAAGTTAAAGGCTCGAATTCTCTCTTAAGAAGAAAACGAAGATACTAAGAACTTTATTCATGAAAACTTGTCTCCTTAATCTTACAAAGCTAGCCTATTTATAGGCTAAACAAAACCCTAAAGAAACCCTAAGAGGGGAGTCGGCCATCTTGACTCCAAGATGGGCCGGCCCATGCCTTCTACTAAGCAACTATTCTAACTGAATAAGTAATAAAGACTAAGGCCCTACTCGGCCGACTCACAAGGAGGCCCATTTGACTCTTCGTGGGCTTGGATCAAGGTGTAAGTTACTTGATTGTCTCTTTCTAAGCTTTCAATATCTCTATGGGCTCCATGTTGGTCTTGGACAACTCGAACGAGGGCTTGGAGGGATTCTTTGAAGAGCTTGGCCCGTGCACGTGTGACTGGGCCCAATGGGACTCGGACTGGGTCATTGCGTGGGCCCTGATCCATGCACACATCAGTCCCTTCCTCTTGAGAAGGATTTGCCCTCAAATCTGGATCCTCCCCGTCAAGAAATGGGCTCAGGTCCGCGACATTGAAGGTCGCGCTAACATTGTATTCCCCAGTAAGCGTTGTCATTAACTCGGTGGAGCACTCGAAAGGGTCCATCACCTCTCGGGGATAACTTGCATTGTCGCTGCTTGGGGAACCTCTCCTTTCGTAAGTGTAGCCAAACCCAATCACCAGGCTCGAAGATCATCTTGTGACGGTGCTGTTAGCCTGCTGGGTGTATTGTTGCGTACGCCTCTCAATGTTTGCTCGAACGGCTTCATGTAACCTGCGCACAAAATCGGCTTTCTTTTTCCCATCTAAGCTTGTGTGCTCAGAGGAAGGTAAGGGCACCAAATCAAGGGGGGTCAGGGGGTTGAAGCCATAAACAATCTCAAAGGGAGAATATTGTGTTGCATTATGCACAGTTCAATTGTAGGAAAATTCAACATGAGGTAAGCACTCCTCCCAAGACTTAAGATTCTTTTTAATCAAGGCCCGAAGTAAAGTGCCAATTGTGCGATTGACAACTTCAGTTTGTCCATTACTTTGTGGATGACTAGTGGTGGAGAATAATAACCTAGTGCCCAGTTTGGTCCACAAAGCCTTCCAAAAGTAACTCAGGAACTTCACATCTCTGTCACTAACAATAGTCCTAGGCATGCCATGCAGACGGACGATCTCTTTGAAGAATAAATTAGCAACATGAGATGCATCGTCAGTTTTGTGACAAGGAATAAAATGAGCCATTTTAGAAAATCTATCAACCACCACGAATATGGAATCATTACCCCTTGGCGATCTAGGCAAACCTAGTACAAAGTCCATAGACAAGTCAACCCAAGGATGGTGAGGGATCGGTAATGGGGTATACAAGCCATATGGGTTTGTCTTAGACTTTGCCTTGTGGCAAATAGCACACCTACCAACCATGCGTTCAACATCCCTACGCATATGGGGCCAGTAAAAGTGCTCTTGTAACATGGCCAGAGTCTTGGCAATGCCAAAGTGGCCCATGACACCACCACTATGTGCCTCGTGAATCAAAAGATCACGAATGAAGGAATTAGGCACACACAGTTTATCTACATTGTGACGCCCCGAAAAAAATGAGTTTGAGAACCCGGAAATTTTCTATTTTTCTAGGGTTTATTTGTTTGACGCCCGTTTTTCTACATTTTCTTGATTAGAAAAAAATTCCCCAGATAAAGTTTATGAGCAAATATCGTTTTCAAATGATTTTTCTAGTATTGGAGAGTTTTTGAGAAATTAAGAGTTTATAACGGACGTGGGACCCACTAGTGCGAAAAGTTCGGAAAAATTCGGCCAATTAGGTTACATTCCGGATACTGTGTAAAATTTATCGGGTGTTAAGAGATAAGTAGAGTGTGTGAAATGATTGATGTGAGAGAGAAAAAGAAGTGATAAGATTGCATTAATGGAGTGACAAGTGTCACACAACCATTGGTTGGACTTTGTTGGCAACTATTCACACTTTTGACTTTTGACCAAATTGAGTAAATATCTTGAAAAAATTGCTCAAAAATCACCATTTCTTCTCCTCATATGGCCGGCCCTCTCTCTCCAAAAGGAAGCAAGAAACTCTTCAAGTTTTAGCTCCAATCTTGCTCAAGGTGAACCATCCAACCATTTGATCTTGCAATTACTCCATAAAATCCCTTTAGTTAGTGATAGTGAGTGATTTGGTGAAGCTTTCTTGGAGAGCTAAGGTGTCCTACTACTTCCTCTCTCTTGTTTTCTTGGTAAGTGATGCTCAAACTTCCTCCTACACCTAATGATGCTTAAGTTATGCTTAGTAGTGATTAAAGTGCTGAAATTTCTGGTTTTTATCTTGGTTTGAAGTGATTTGGTGAAGTTTTTCTATTTTTGAGGAATTTTCTGGTGTAATATGAATGTGATGTTGTGGTCATCTATGATGGTTGTTAATGAGGGGAAATGACTCTAGTAGATGTGAATTAGTGATAATTGCAATCAATTTTGGATTTGGAAGAATTTCTGGAAAATTAGGGTTCTTGAAGCTACATTCTGTCCGAAATTTTAGGTCATAGATGGAAGCCGAATTGTCCTTTTCTTAAAACATGAAAGTTGTAGGTATTGATGAGTTTGAAGTGTCTGCAAAATTTCAGGGCATTTGGAGTATTGTAGAGTGTGTTATGCCGTTTTTACTGTTGCTGTTCTGGGTGATCAGAATGTGCGAACTGCGATTGTAATTGTCTGTTTTGACTGGAATTGGTTTATATTTTGTTGTTAGTGTCTTCTGATGAAATGTAGCTTGATGTCTTAGCTTTCATATGCCTTTGGAATCAATGCTTTTGGACCTGTATAGACTGACTTGGACTGATTACAGTTTTGTGTGATTTGGGAACCTGTAATTACGATTCTGGTTTGGTATTCTGCATTTTTGACCTAGTTGTGCTAGGATTTGGACTGAGTGGCCTTCTACATTGTTGTAGCCCTGTCTCTTAGCTTCGAAATGGTGGGTCTTACACCCTAATCCGATAATCGTAGTGCAAGTTGTGCCATTACCGCAAAGTGACGTCCAAAACTGTTTTTCTGGTTTGAGCTAAACCTTCATTTCCGGACCTTTTCCCTAGCTTGACTTGTACTAGTACCACTTGGAGCTTGCTGAATGGTTATTGGATGAACTTGTTGTTGTGGGTGTACCTTTGGGTTGGAATGAGGAAATCATGAAGCCTTGATGGCTGGGAAAGTAAGAAGATTTAGGGGAAGTGCTGTCCGAACTTTGAAAGGACTTGTTTGCATTGAGGTTGTGATCTAAGACTTGGATTTGAGCAAGGCAATGCTATATGATGGATGGTTTCAGAGCCGTGGAGGTGAGTGACCTCAAACTACTTCTAAAGTTATTTATGATCCGTTTCTTACATTATTTACTTTTGAACTGTTTCCAAAGTTACTTTTGAAATGTTTTCTTGCATATCATGCGTGCTGGCATGTGAGTGTGCCTTGTTTGCTATATTTCTTGACTTCATGACTTGTATTTTGGTTGATAACGTGTTAAGCGCTTATAATGATTTCCAAAACGAGTTTTCGAGGCGAGTGTGTACTTTATCGCACTCGACCTCGATAAATGTGAAATTTTCGATTGAAATGTTACTTGCGCATGAATGTAAGCCTTTTGGGCTGAACTGGCCATTGCCCCTTGTTACCGGTCGTCTTGAGCCAGAAGCGGACTCGGTCAGGCGATTAGGAACTTGGGTGAACGTTTGGTATACTCGAGTATTACCTATGTAGGTTGGTGGAGCCTGGCCAAAAGCCAGGGACGGGGTGAATGAAATGAAATAAATGATCAAATGAGCGAGGAAATGTCAGGAGAATGAATGTATCCTTTCATGAATGTTACTATCGCTTTCCATTGTACATGTTTCTTGAATTATTGATAGTCCATATTTAATGTTTTGTAAATGCTGTAATCGTTTCTGGACTTATCATTTGATTTATGACATCATTGAAAAGAAATATTGTGAAACCGATTTGATTACTGATTTTAATGGTTACTCGCTGAGCTTCTAGCTCACCCCAAAAATGTTTTATTTTTCCCCCCCACAGGGCTCAAGGCGAAGAAAAGCTTGGAGTGCTTATTCACGTGACTGGATGGCTTATATCGTGTACAGTTTAAGTTTGGATCTATTTTATGTACGAGTTGGTCTTGTATAAATATTTGAAATTGATATGGATGTAAGTATACGTTCTACGATTGGAATCAGTTTCCGCTGCATTTGTAATATGTAATCATTGGAGAATTTGATGAAATTTTGAGATTTATATTGTAATTGGGTTGAGGACTGTAGTGAGCGATTGAGTCCCGGCGAGAGCTGGGCAGGCGGCCCGCCGAACCCTCTGATTCGCCTTAGGGGGAGGTGGGGCCGTTACATACATGGAATAGAAATCCATCATGCAAGAAGTACTTTCCATGCGGGTTCTTAACACAAGCAGCATAGATATCACCAAAGTCATGATCATGTGTGTAGAGTTCCTTGACCATTTCGAACCGTAGTAACTTGGCATCAAGAAAGGCAAGCAAGGAATGTCTACGTGATAAGGCATCAGCTACTACATTCGTTTTGCCAGTCTTATACTTAATGACATAAGAGAAAGTGTCAATGAAGTTTACCCATTTGGCATGTCTCTTACTCAACTTGGGTTGCCCTTTGAGGTACTTCAATGACTCGTGATCAGTGTGTATCACGAACTCTTTTGCCAGGTCTCCAAGGCCCTCACTAATGCGTACAACTCCTTGTCGTACGTGGGGTAGTTTAATGCAGCTACTCCCAACTTCTCACTAAAGAAGGCACAAGGCCTCTTGTCTTGCATGAGGACTGCTCCAATACCTACACCAGAAGCATCACATTCAATTTCAAAAGTCTTGTTAAAGTTTGGTAATGCTAACACAGGTGCATGTGTGAGTGTGTCCTTGAGGGCGAGAAATGCTTGTTCTTGGGATTCTCCCCAGTGGAACTTGTCATTCTTCTTTGTCACGGCGGTCAACGGGGCGGCAATGGTGCTAAAATCTTTGACAAATCTGCCAATCCCAAGAAAACTGCGCACGTCAGGAAAGGATTTGAGAGATTGGCCACTTGTCGATGCCTCAATCTTGGATTTTTGTCACCTTGATGCCTGCGAACTTACCACATAGCTAAAAACACAAGCTTCGTAGTACAAAGGTGCATTCTTGAGGTTAGCGTATAGACGCGCCTGTCGAAAGTGTCTCAGAACTATCTCACTGCTCTACGTGCTCATCGCTCACTAACATAGATCAGGATGTCATAAAGAAACAATGACAAACTTTTTTGCCAATGAATGTCTCAGAATGGTTATTGTCGCATGAAGGTGTTAGGGGCATTAGTAAGCAAAAGGCATGACTAGCCACTCATAGAACGACGCATAGTTTTGGTTTGAAAGCTATTTTCCCATCATCGCCTCTTTCATCCTAATTTGATGTTAGCCACTCTTAAGTCATTTTGGTGAAAACTAATGACCATCGAGTTTCATCAAGCATATCATCAATACAGAATGGGATGACGATATTTGACAGTGAATAGCATTTCAGCCCGACAGTCAGTGCAAAATGCGCCAAGTACCATCCTTTTTGGGGGACAAGTATCACAGGCACAGTGCAAGGATTAGACTCTCTTTTCACCAAACCCTTACCTAACAGGCCATCAACTTGCGTTGAAGTTCCTTAGTCTCCTCGGACCCATGTCGTAAGCAGGTTTTGTTGGGCAGTGGAGCTACAGGAATGAGGTGAATTTGGTGGCTATCCCTCGAATGGGTGTAAGCCATCTGTGGAATCATCAGGAAACATCCTCAATTCCTGCAAGAGAGCTACTCTACGCAGGCAATGCCTTATGGTTCAGCAACATCTAATGAGCACATGTTTGCAAATCATGAGGAGTGCAGGTGGTCAGAATTCACACTTTTCTAACGTCTTAGCTTAATAATATACTTTTGCTTCCTAGTGGTGTGTGTAGTGGTGAGTTGGTCACGTTGTAACACTAGTGTGCTCAACTTGACCGCTGGGTGATAAGCTCACTTGCAGAAAGTGGAGCCCTTTGCCAGGGTGCGACCGCTTTTGCATTTCTTCCTTTGACCGGTGCTTGTTCACACTCTCTTTGCAACTTTAATTGGTCCTCAATATACCTGTGTACAGGTGTGAGTGGTGTGAGACCTTGGCATTTGCCAATCATGGCGAAGAGTGTGTATTGTTGGCCCTTTCTATTGAGGTGACGTGTTTGTCAATTGCCATGGTCGACCCCAAGATGACATGGTGGAGTGATGGCACGACATCCAACAACTTCAATCAGTGTAAGTTCCAATGGAAAAGGGAACGCGTACCTGTTTGAAGACACGTACCTCTCCATCCTCACTCAGCCATTGGAGGCGATAAGGGTGTGGATGTCTAGTGGTTGGAAGTCCTAAGCTCTCAACCATGAGTAAGTTTGCCACGTTTGTGCAACTCCCACCGTCGACGATGAGGCTACACACCTTGTCACCCACTTTACAACGAGTGTAAAACAGGTTCTCCCTCTGGAGTTGCTCGTCCTCTTTTACTCGAGCGGTTAACACTCGTCGTGCCACCAGACACCCTACTTCTCCTTGTGTAGGCGAGCAATCTTCCTCAGCCGAGTCTTTATCCCGGCAGTCGCCTTTGGTCAATTCGGGTATCTCCTCACAGTCGTTATCATCGGACACAATCTCGCCATTGTGAGTGATTAACATGACCCGTTGGTTTGGACATTGAGAGTGAATGTGCCCAAACCCTTGGCACTTAAAGCATTTGATGTCCCTTGATGAGAATATAAAGACCAAGGCCCATTCAAGCACATGGGGAATTGGAAGATTCAAGTGAAGACTAGTTGATTGCACGAATGCTTGAGTTTAGTAGGATTATTTGATTTTCCTCGTTGATTTTGGTTATTTCTCGTTTTAAAAAGTCTAGGTAATTAAGATAGTTTAATTGCGGCCCATTTGTTAGTAAGTAAGGCCCAAAATCTTTCTTAAGCATGTAGGGTAGTTTGGTCAACTTTTGGATTAGGGTTAATGCTTGTAAGGGCTATAAATAGCCCCACTTCCTCTTTGTTTGGGACCAGTTTTTGACTATTAAATACAATTAGTGAGTTTTCACTTTCTCTTTGGCAAGAGAGTTGCCTTTGAATACTTGAGAATCTTCTCAAGTTATTCACCCGAACTTATCAATCGAGTATCTCCTTGATTGTGGCGTTCTACTACCTCCAATTTGGTTCGTTAATTCGAGTAGTTACGGGTTGAGATAATATCAAAATTGTTCGTGACTTCTAGGGATTAGTTGGGTCAAATTTCCGCTGCCTAAGCCATGGAGTTTTGGTTGTCTAGATCGGGGTTTCACATCAGTTGGTACCAGAGCTAGTTGACAACCACCAGGTTATATCTTTTTTTTGTTTTTCGTTTATTTCGAGTCATATATGTTTATCCCAATCTGTTCATTTGTTTAGAACCAAAAAAAAAAAATTTCTGTTCACAGACACTGTTCATAGTTTACTGTTCATCCGAATACAAATCTGTCCAGCCTTGTTGTTTGTGTTATCCAACTTGTTTACTTGGTTTTCAAATCTGAATTTTGGCAAAACTTGTTGGAATTTTGTGAATCTTGAAGAGAACTTACAATAATCTTGAGCTTCTTGAATTCTTGACCACAATCTTGAAATTTCTGAAGTTCCTGACAACTTCCTTGAACGTTCTTGAAAGATCTTGGAGTTCTTGGTTGTTATTATTTATGGACTTCCTTGTTCTGTGTCGTGGTTGATAGTTGTAGTCAAAAAAAAATGAAGAAAGAAAAGAGGAATTGGTTGGCAAGAGAAAAAAAAAGGAAAGGAAAGAAAGGGGCAACCGAATTGTTTTGAATAGAGAACCAAATCTGATTTGTGCAATCTTTCTTGGAGTAGAATTTGGAAGTTACCAAAAGTTGTTTCAAGAAGATTACCAAAGGTTGTTTCAAGAAGGTTACCAAAAGTTGTTTCAAGAAGGTTACCAAAAGTTGTTTCAAGAAGGTTACCAAAAGTTGTTCAAGAGGAAGAGGATTTTCAAAAGGTTTCCAAAAACTAACTTGTTTCCAAAATCAATTAGGAAACTAAGTAAAGCACTTGGATAACTCTTTGTACTCACTTGGACACTCTCTCTCCTACCTTTTTAGGAAACTTTCCTAAACTCTCTCATCCATTTTTTGGAAACTTTCCTATATTCTCTCATCCATTTTTAGGAAATTTTCCTAAACTCTCTCATCCATTTTTTTGGAAACTTTCCTAAATTCTCTCATCCATTTTTTAGGAAACTCTCCTAAAATTCTCTCATTCAATTTTAGGACCTTTCCTATATTCTCTCATCCACTTTAGGAAACTCTCCTATATTCTCTTCCTAGATTCTAGGAACACTTTCCTACATTTTCTCCTACATTCTTGTGATTACACTTGTGGAAAGGTTGGTAACGGTTGTTGGACTTGAGCAGCATTTCTCAACTACCTAACCCAACAGGTAAAGGTATTTGGTAAGTCCATTAGAGTGACATCCATATACACGAGTGCGAGTGGATACACGTAAGGGAGCGTGAAAGGCAATATCTTCGGTTTCGTTGCTAACTTTTTGCAGGTTCCCTCATACGTCATGGCGAATACAAGACGCATAAAAGCTAGCCCACAACATTGTCTTCCTGATCCTAAGGGAGTCAAAGAAGTGGCATTACGTGGTGTAGATGAGCAATTGGACCTCGTCAAATCTCAGTTGCTTGGTTGGTTTTATACCCGTTGCGGTGTCAAAGATAAAATTTGTAGCTTGGCCATTGATGGGAGTTGTGAAGTCAACCTTGCAAGCGCTATCATGGTTGAGAAATTAAATCTTCCAACCATTGATCATCTTCAACCGTACAAGTTGACGAGCACTCATGGTGATGTTTGGGTTACTAAGCACACACTTGTACCTATTCACATCGGCAAATATGTGGATGAGGTGTTGTGTGATGTAGTCCCAATTCAAGTGACACATGTGTTGTTGGGCAAAGCATGGATGTCGAGGCGAGAAATTAAATATGACGGACATACTAATAAGTATTCCTTCTTATTTAATAGTCGTCGTCTTGCACTTGTATCACTTACTTATGACCAACTTTGTATTGATCTAGCATGCATGAAAAGTGAGCTTGAGCGTTATAGAATGGAGAAAAAGCTAGATGAGGGAATTGTGCCTGCAGAGGTAAAACCCGAGGAAGTTGAAAGTAATGAGATGAAAGGGTCAGCTGTTGAACTAGAAAAAGAGATGAAAAAAATATAATAAGATGGGTGGTAAAAAGGAAGAAAAGAGAGAAAGTGGGCTGATCTTGAGCAACCCGGTGAAGGCCTATTATTTTCTTAACGAACTTACCTTTGCTTTGTTTAGTGTTTCTTCTTTTATACAGATCAAGCAAAGGCAAGTTGAGCTGATCTTGGTGTGTTCCATTCCAAAATCAATTGTAGACGTTGCAAGCCTCCATGGAGTTGGTACTCCAAGAGTTAAACCCCGTTGGTATCCATTCATGGAACAATGTCAACTCAAATCAATCCACACCAAAAGGGAGTTGATTGGAGCTCGTCTTGAAAGGAACACTCCACATTTTGGGGATGGTTGTGTACCAAGGGTTCGTTTAAAGAACAAGTACCTCAATGACCATTATGATTTTTGTCTTGCTCTTAGTCCACATGAAGCTCCAACATCACCAAATCCGCCTTGGTGCCTTGCAAGTGTGTTCGAGCCAGAGTTCGATTTCACGGGATACACTTCATACCACTTTGAGTACCCTTACCTCATGACCACAAACAATAAAGTTGAGCATACATTGAAGATGGTTTGTGAGATTCAAGGTTCGACGAGAGTTATTTTCCAACTTAGCACATGGGCTTTGCATTGGATGCCATCTGTAGCCATCATAACAAGATTGAGTCGAAGGAATGTAACTCGTCTTGTCACCATTCGTGCTTCAATTTGTGGGCAAATTGCTTTTAAGAGGAGGGGAATGACGAGAATATAAAGACCAAGGCCCATTCAAGTACATGGGGAATTGGAAGATTCAAGTGAAGACTAGTTGATTGCACGAATGCTTGAGTTTAGTAGGATTATTTGATTTTCCTCGTTGATTTTGGTTATTTCTCGTTTTAAAAAGTCTAGGTAATTAAGATAGTTTAATTGCGGCCCATTTGTTAGTAAGTAAGGCCCAAAATCTTCTAAGCATTTAGAGGTAGTTTGGTCAACTTTTGGATTAGGGTTAATGCTTGTAAGGGCTATAAATAGCCCCACTTCCTCTTTTGTTTGGGACGTTTTGACTATTAAATACAATTAGTGAGTTTTCACTTTTCTTCTTTGGCAAGAGAGTTGCCTTTGAATACTTGAGAATCCTCAAGTTATTCACCCCGAACTTATCAATCGAGTATTTCTCCTTGATTGTGCGTTCTACGTACCTCCAATTTGGTTCGTTAATTCGAAAGTAGTTACGGGTTTTGAGATAATTATCAAAATTGTTCGTGACTTCATAGCGATTAGTTGGGTAAATTTTCCGCTGCCTAAGGCTATGGAGGTTTTTGGTTGTCTAGATCGGGGTTTCACATCATCCCTACTCCTAGTCTTAGGAGTCTCATGGGGTGCCGTCGAAGTAGACCTGGATGTATCGGTAACTTTGTTAGGGGTAGAATTAGAATTTCGGCTAGGAGCATTACCTTGAAGTCGGCTTGAAGAAGTTGGTGTGGCCGAATATCCAGCTTCGTGGATCGCCCTCCGTGGTTGGTTGCCCTTCCATGAGGTGGAGTGTGAAGACTGGAAGGTACGGCCTCCTCGCCTCAGTCTCTTTCCCCTCTCGGCCTTGATAGCGAGTTCAAGAAGGTCATGCATGTCCACATAGTGTTGGAGCTCTAAGGCTTCCTGAAGGTCTAGGTTGAGACCTCGAAGGAATCTAGCCATGGTTGCTTCGCTATCTTCTTGAAGGTTCGCCCTCATCATGGCCATCTCGATCTCTTTGTAGTAGTCCTCCACACTCATGTTGCCTTGAGTGAGGGTTTGCAATTTCGAGTGGAGGTCTCGGTTGTAGTAGCTTGGAACGAATCGCTTTCGCATCAATGCCTTGAGCTCTCACCAAGTCCGGACTCGCAGTTCTCCCATTCTCCTCCTATGGGTCCTTACTTGGTCCCACCAAACTAGGGCGTAGTCGGTGAACTCAACGGTGGCGACTTTGACTTTTTGTTCCTCGCTATAGTCGTAGCAGTCGAAGACCATTTCGATGCGGCCTTCCCACTGTAAGTACGCCTCAGGGTCACTCTTGCCTTTGAACGCGGGTACTTGAATCTTAAGCCCCTTTAGTTCGTTCTTGGGCGTGTCCCTTCTAGGCTTCTCGGGTCGCTCCTCATCCTCACTAGCGGAGTAGTCTTCGCTATGTGCCTCTTTGGTGCCATGGTTACTCCGGTTGTGGGATCTCGAACGAGAGCCTCGTGTGAGACTGCTGGACAACTCGTCAAAACGAGTGTGTAACTCCTCCATTTGTTGCTTACTGATTCGCCTGAGCTCATTCTTCATTGCGGCGAACAACAATGAGTGATCGGTGGTTGCTTGTTGTTGCTCCATGTCTTTCTTGATGCCCCTGCAAAAGGTTAGTAACAAGCAAGGAAAGTGCAAGTATAGCCTCACTTCACTCCCTTAGTGTGTCCCTCACGCTCGTGTGTAGTGCTCAATTCACTCTATTAGACTTACCAAGTGCCTTTACCTGTTGGTTTAGGTAATTGAGAAATGTTGCCCGAGTCCAATAATCGTCACCAACTTTTCCCCACAAGAGTAAGCAAGAGTGTAGGACACAATTGGATGATATATTTGAGATGGAGTGGTCGGATTTGAAGGTTGTTGGGACGGACAAACTTGAAAAAAAAATGCTAAGAAGAACAAAACCCTAGGATTCCTAAGATGTAGGAGTGGGTCCTAAAACGTAGGAGTGTAAGTAGGAGTGGTCCCCTAAAGCAAGGAGAGAAAGTAGGAAGGTGTCCAAGTGATCTTAGAGTTATCCAAGTTCTTACTTAGTTTCCTAAAGCATTTGGGAAA
Organism: Coffea eugenioides; assembly: GCF_003713205.1. Classification (NCBI taxonomy): domain Eukaryota; kingdom Viridiplantae; phylum Streptophyta; class Magnoliopsida; order Gentianales; family Rubiaceae; genus Coffea; species Coffea eugenioides. The sequence goes on from NC_040037.1 coordinate 27,434,563, forward strand.
ACAAGTCAGCCTTGAAGTCCTCCCTTGACCAACCTTTAACACTTCCAATGGCTTCTCCAAAATCAGATTCAGCCTTTCTCCCCTTTGGCCGAATTTTTTCCAGAATTTCCTCCCACTTAATCCTTTCCTAAAGTCGGCTATTACTCCCTATAAAACCTCCTCTCACAGCCGTACACTTCACACCCAACACAAACCAGATTTGGTGGCTTCCTACTTCAACCGAATTGGTCCTCTGAAATTTCCAGATTTCTTCCCTCTTAAGTCCTTCCCAAAGTCGGCTAACCTTCCTATAAAAAACCCTCCTAGGCAGCCGCACCTTCCTCCAAGAAGTTCGGCTCTCTCTCTACTCCAAACCAGTTTTCAATTCGGCCCCTCCCCCTCCAAGACAGCGTAGTCCTTGTTCAAGACAATGGCTTCCCAACGTAACGCGAGTAATGTTACTCAAGAATCTCCCAAGCGACTTGTTCAAGGAACTCCCAAGAAATTTACGCCTAAACCAAGAAAGCCTCGTATGGATGCAAGATCTTACAAGAAACTTTTTATATGGAGAGAGGTGCAAGTCTTCAAGAC
>NC_040037.1:27436132-27478041 GCF_003713205.1 Coffea eugenioides
CACCTTGAGCAAAGAAGAAAGAAAACTCTTCAAGGTTCTTGCTTCCATCTTGCTTAAGTGTAATCATCCAACCATTTGATCTTGTTTCTACTCCATAAAACCTTTCCATTTGGTGATAGTAAGTGGTTTGGTGAAGTGTTTGGGGAAGCTAAGGTGACAAACAACTCTTCCTCTCTTGTTTACTAGGTGAGTGGTGATTGAACCTTCTCCTTCACTTAATGAAGCTTAATTTGTGCTTAGTGGTAGTTAAAATGTTGAATTTTGTGGTTTATTTCTTGATTTTGGATGAAGTGGTGAAGTTTTCCATTTATTGGTGATTTTTCTGTTTATATATGAAATTGATGGTGTGGCCTTGTATGATGATTGGCAATGGCCTAAAATGAGGCTAGTAGGTGTAAATGATTGTTAATTGCAAGCACTTTTTGGTTTGGAGGGAAATTTGGAAGACTAGGGTTTCATACCCTTCAATTCTGTCCGGTTTTGTATCTCCTGGTTAGAGGCCGAATTGGCCTTAGCTTAAAACATGAAAGTTGTAGGGAATGACATTCTAGAGGTGTCTGCAAAATTTCAGGACAATCAGAGTAGTGTAGAATGAGAAAAGTCGAAATTACTATTGCTGTCCTGTTTCTACCCGAACCTGAGAACTGCGATTGTAATTGGTTATTTTGGTTTGGACTGTTTCAGAATTTGTTGTTGAGGCCTTCTGATAGAATGTATCCCTGTTTCTAAGCTTTCGTATGGCTTTGGAATTTCTGGATTTGGACTTATGTAGGCTGTTTTATGATGTTTGTACTAGATTACGGTTTGTGAACCTGTTTTGCGATTCTGGTGTAGTATGTTACATTTTTGACGTAGTTACACTCGAAATTTGATTGAGTGGCCTTTTTCAACATTGTAGCCTCTTAAGTTCTGAATATGCCTGTAAAATTTCAGGTCAAACGGATTAGTGTATCATGAGTTATAGATGAAATACTCAAGCCTGTTTTGAACATCAGGTTCTGTGCGTTTTTTAGTTTAGCTTCTGCCCGTGACTTTTTCGGTTTTGATACCGTATGATCTGGGTGGTGACTCCTTCATAAGAAATGTAGATCTTGGTTTTGGTTTCGAAACGGCATAAAGTGCGTCAAAATCCGAGTTCCGTAGCTCCTGTTATGACCAAAACAAAATCGATCGTCAGAACTGCCTTGAATCTGGACAGTTCTGACGAGTACTTTGAAACTCAAATTTCGTTCTGTTCTGAGTGGATTCAGGTATTGGCCAAAACATCAAAGTTTTAGCCTTATGTCTCAGCTTTCTAATGCCTTTGGAATTTCCTGATTTGGATTTGTGAGCTGGGAGTTATAGTCCAGCAAACGTACCCTGTCCGTTACTCTGGAGTGAAAATTCCTGGAACGGTTTTCTGCACTTTCGACCTATTTCTGTTCAGATCCGGATTTAGGTGTCTTCATGAAAATTTTAGCCCTTCCTCTTAGCTTCGCAACGGTACCTCATGTACCTTGATCTGACACTCATAGCTTCGATTAGGCTCAAAACAGTTTTGACGGCAAAATGGCTAGGCCGCCATTTCCGTTTCCATTTTGCCGTTTCCGCACTTACATGTGCCGATTTTGCCGTTTTGCTTGTTTTAGGTATATTAGTAGCCGTTTATGATATTATATGATGCAATCTTCTATTTCAGATGGTGGTGAGCTAGGTGGTGCCGGTGGGGCCTACTAGCTACTCTTCGTGGCACAAATTTTGAAATTTGCTCTTTTGTTCGTTGTGTAAGTATTCAGGCCGCTTTTACGTGTTAGTTGTTTATGTGTTTTGATAAGTTTGAAAAGGGTACCTAGGCGAGGGTGTACTTTATCGCACTCGACCTAAACCCTAGTTTGCGCACATATTTGTACATGACATATGTATATGAATCATTTTGGAACTAAACCCCTTGAGCTTGTGGCTCGGGGTGACTTTTGAATACATTTTGTGAAGTTTGTGAGTTTGGGGCCCGATCTCAATCCTAGATGGACTATTCGAGCCGGTTAGGGCTTGGTCGAAGTCAGTCCAACCTGGTTTGAGGTCACCAAGTTTGTGAATCCGGTTCACCGATTATGTGGACCAAGTTTGTGACCCGAGCTTGTGAACCAAGCTCAATTTCGTTCGCTCGAGCAAGTTTGTGAGGTGCCTGGCCAGAGAGGGTGATAAGGTGTACGGTGGGGGTATAAGTGAAGTTCTACGGACCATTATTTGAGGTCGACGGAGTGTCGGCAGGAGGTCACACACGGCAAACGATCTGGCTTTGGAGCCACCTGTATCCTTATTATGTGATGTTACTTTTCTGCTTTTGCTTTACTCTTACTGTGTAACTGTTGTACGTGAAATTTATGCTTTCGCCCCTGTTTACTTACTAAGCATATAGCTTACCCCTTCCCTTTTGTTTTTCTTAGCAGGGGCCGACGCGGGGACTTTTGGCACGTACCCTAGCATAGTTAAGTTTGATTGTAATAGTTGGACATAGTATGTTTGTTTTTTGTTTTAGTTTTGGTGGTTTGTATCAGGACCCTCCTTAGGGTCTACATTTTGGTTTTGGTTGTAGTGATAAGGATGTAATAATGTGAGCAGGTACTTTTGGAGAATGTATTTAGAACTTTTGGGGATTGTATATAATGTATATAGTGCTCTTTCGATTTCTCTAGTTTATTACTTTAAGTTTTGAATCCTGGCGCGAGCTAGGCAGGCGGCCCGCCGATACCCTTGGGTTCGCCCTTGGGAGAAGTGGGGTCGTCACAGTGAGCATGTAATTCACGGGTATCGAATAGTCATGTAGATTGGAAATCATGTGAGCAAATAGTCAAGTAATCAGGTAGTCATGTGGGTTGGTAAACGGTTCACGGTTAACGGTTAACGATTAACGGTTGACGGTTAATGGTTGAGTAGTGACGGTTATTTGACAGGCATTTGCCATATTAATCGGCCATCATTGGCTGTTATCCCATTTTTACCATATGAAAGTCGAGGAGATTCACTCCAACGACGTATGCAACCATAGCATACCAAGTCATGTTATTTAAGCATTTCCAAGCATGAGTTATTCATCTCAAAAGAGAACGAGTGCGATAAAATACACACTCGACCCCATTTTTCAAAATCAAGAAGGCTAAGCAAGCAATCTAGCAAGTTAAGCATGTATCGAGTTTATATGGTCATTTGCTATGGTTAATCATTTAACCAATTCATGTCGATATGCAATGCAAGTATACATTATTTATATAAGCATGAGTATGGTAAATACTTAATACATAGTACTTAACACTTAATAATCATGAAATGAGCATGTCCTAAACTTATTCAATTACGTATTCCTATATGGAACACTCACCTAATCCAAAACAAGCGAGTGATTCTCAACAAGTGTTTAGGCGTCAGCTCCGAGTTCCTTTTGGAGATCCCCTCGAGTACCTGAGCAAATAATAATCAACTACCACTCAATATCACTACGAATCTCTAATTATCGAGGAAGATTGTACGCTAGTGCAATCTAAGGAAATCTTATGAAAATGAACCTCAATTACTCGTAAATCGAGATTCAAGAGGGGTCTCTTAAAGTACATGAGAAATCGAGTTTTTATTTTGGAAATCAAGTATAAAATGTTCAAGTAATATCGAAAGAATAAGGAGTACTTGAAAACTCCCTTCCCTTGGAATTCGAAAAATTTTCAGGTTTGATACGATATTTTGAAAAAACGTATCTCACATTCTACATGTCAAAAATTGGAAAACTTGGTATCATTGGAAACCTCTTCGAAAGTACTAAAGTTCTTAGAAGACACTTTTCCATGATTCTAAATGGAAGATAGTCAAAAATGGGCTCAAAGTTATTGTCTCAGAATACTTAAGGTTGCGTCGGGGTTGGTTTTTCGCTAACTTTGGAAATTTGGAAAAATTCACACGTTGCGAACCAACCTCTGAAATTTATAACTCAATTATAGTTGCAAGTAAGGTTTAGAACAGAATAAGCGGATCAAGAATAGGAGTTTCGAGCACCGAGATACAGTAGCTCAAAGTTGGGGAAAATTCGAAACTGTTGAACAAATTTCCAAATTTGAGTTTCCGACTTTGAGACTTTAGTTAGGTATCGAAACGGACTTGGATGGGTACAAACTTTGGCAATACAACACTCCTATATAAAGGGTATCCCTCTACCAAATTTCATGGAAAAATACCTTCGGGAAGGTAGTCAACTAACCAACTAAAGTCTCGAAAAATTCCTAAGGCAAAGCTGCCTTAAGCTTTTCGTTCTTCATTTCCAAACATTTGGCCCAGAAAATCCTTCAAACTTGGTTCATTTGTGTAGGCAAAGCCTAAGGAACATTCATGGTACATTTGGTAAGTGTTTAACTCCAATAAATTCAATTGACAAGTTCACACCAAACTTAGTATCAAATCTGCCCAGAATTTAGGGTTTTCAAGAACATGGCAGGTTTCGTATTTTGATCACAAATCACTCAATTCAACTCGGAATTGAGAATGGTTGGTGGCGTTGGAATGCTCTTTCATAAGTATAGAATTTATTAGAATAAGCCATTTTTAAATTCCATTCACAAATAGCTCGTTTTTGAGCATCAAGATACAAGTCCTGTCCTGTCTCCTGGAGAGAAACGAAACAGGACAGTGATTTTCAATCGAATGGTATGGCTCACTCAAGTGGAACCAGAACGTTCATTTGGTACCAATGGAAATCTGGGAATGTCTAGTTTCAAATGCCATTGACGGCACTTAATTTTGACGTCGGGGTACAGAGTTATGAACGAAACAAGAGAACTGTCTGAGCATTACGGGAACAGTTTACCAGATTTACTAGCTTCACGAAATTAATCCATTTGACCAACCAAACCTCAATATTTTTCAATGAAATTTTATACACCATCTATACAACATATAAACATCATATACCAGCCATTAGATCCCCAAAATTCTGCAGAAATAGGTACGTTCAAAGCAGGGGCAGAATCGGAACTTTTTACTCCATGCACTCCTTGAAGTTTCTTCTAGTTATGCAACATTAATCTACCATTTTGAGCACTAAACCAACATTAGATCCATCATCAAGCATGAGATCAGTCCCCAAGACAAAGGTGGGAGTTCATAGAGCCCACCCATTTCATTTTACACCATAAACAAGCTAACCAATGGCATAAATGAACTTAACTAGGTAAGATAACCTCCAAATGACAAGTTTCTAAGGTTGGATCATCACTCACATGGTTGGAGGTTCAAGAGCAGAATTTCGGTCACTCTTTGCTCCAGAAAACTATGGCTTTTCAGCTCCCTTTTGCAGCTCAAAATACTCCTCAAGTGTTAAGCTAAGTGTGGTGAAATTTTTGTAGGATTTGAGTGAAGATTTGGTGAGGTTTTGTGAAGTAAAAATTGAGAGAGCAATGGTGGTTTGAGAGAGAGGGATGGCTGGCTGAAATGGTGAGTGGAGGGAGAAGAGAGTGATCAGATTTTAGCTTCCAAGAGAAGCTTCAAGTGTGTGGCCCATTTGTGCAAAAGTCAACACTACTACCGCGCGCACTCGCGCGCGTTTCGTGCTCGATTCCTCTCGCATTTGTTTCACTAGTGCACTAAACCTCTAATGCACTTATATTCATATAAATATTATTCACTCTCAATTGTCCCAAAATAAGGGTCTAACGTTCCTCAATTTAAATCGCGCGTGTGAAAACGCGTATCTCCAATTTAAGTGCGATAACGCGAAACTTCCGAGAAATTCTTATAACGACAGTACTAATAACTATCACTTGAGTATTTAAACATTAAAATACCTAATTTAGGTCCATTACACAAATCTCCAATATTCCAAACTTATTGTACTCTCAATCGGTTAAAATTTCCAAAGACGCTTTCACTATTTCACTAAACGAGCTTTCGCAAATTAATTTTGGAAACAAGTCACTTTAAAAATATAATGAAACTATATTTCTATGTAATTAGGTCTCAAGAGTTTAGAAAATAATATTCGGAGTAAAAGGCCAAATAAATAATTAAATAAGCTAAAAATAGGAGATTAAATAAGTAAATTTTGCGAGTCCTCAACAGAATTAAGGCTTAGCCCTAAAACATGAAAAAGTTGTAGAGAATGAATGTTTTTGGTAGTTGTCTGAAAAATCTTCAGCTCAAATAAGAAGCAAGTAGCATCGGAAAAGACGAGAATAACCCTGACATGCTTAGTGATCCAGTGGGATCCAAGTTTGGGATATTTCACACAATCTGGTCGTGTCTTTTTCACCATGAATAATGTAAACTGAAATAGTATTTTAATTCAGAAACATGAAAGTTTAGTACTATGTCTTAGCTTTCCCAAAACGCCCCCCTAAAAACGCTTTAATCGGACTTCGGTAGCCTGAGTTATTATCATTTACGCATAGTGCGGTTAACTAGCCAGCCCGAATGGGAGATTCTGGTTCTGTAATTTGTAATTTTGACCTGGATACACTACGAACTGGACTGAGTGGTTTTCATCAAAGTTGTATCCTTTTATCTTAGCTTTGAAATGGTATAAATTGAACCCCAATCCGATAAGCATAGCTTCGGTTGTGTCGGTTACGCTAAATGATGGCAAATCTGTCTTTTGTTTTATGACTTAAACTTCATTTCCGGACATTTTCCTAGTTTGATTTTGTACTTGTATGACTTTGAGCCTATTGATCAGCTATTGAAATGGGATTATTTTGTGTGTGACTTTGGGACTGATTGAGGAAAAGAATGAAGCCATAAATGGCTGGAAAATAGGTAAATACAAAGGGCGTGCTGCCCAATTTTGCACTCGAGGACTAGATAAGGATTTGAGGACGAATACCACTTGAACCATCTAGGATATTTACATCTTTTCTTATCAAGGTATATGAGTTAGAATTCGGCCGAAACTTGTACCCTTGGAAAAATAAAAATTACGACTAATAGAAATACGTTTTCTCCATTTCTTCGACTCAAATGGTATTTCAAAGTATAATTGTTTCAAAGTTTCAAAGGTTGAAGAGCGAGCATGAATTGTTCGGCATTTGATAAGTATCGTGAATTCTACTTAAACGAGTTACATTTTCTTGATTTTCTTGAAGCGAAACTCCTATGTTTCGAACTCTAGAGAGTTTTACATTCGCAAATGATATTTTATCGCAGATTTGGACGCCAACCAAGGAGTTGGACCTGAACGTGACTTTTGAGAGGCACTAGATCTTTGGTGAGTGCTTTCAAATACCTGATTGAACTAGACACTTGTTTTCAATACTTGACCAATGTGATTTAATGATATGCCATTTTTTTGATCGGGCAAGAATGTACTTTATCGCAGTTGCCCTAATATGATATATACTTGTTTATTGTTGCAATTAACTTGATATACTTGTACTTGAGTTGTAAGTGCGGAGCAGCAGTATGTACCACACTCAATTCGAGTGGGAGGTGCCTCTCATTCCCGTCTTTGTACTTTTATTTTGATTCAGTCGATTGGAGATATTATCTCATCGACAATCTTGGGAACCCAAACCCCACTGGCTAGTTAATCGAGTCGAGCCGGCAAGGGTTTGGTCGATTAGATAACGAACCATGGGTAGTTAGTAATGTCGAGTGGAGTGTTATCTCCTCGACTAATCGGTATACTCGATTATTACCACCAATGTTTATTGAGAATTTTGGGCCCAGTTGAGAGTTTGAATGGTAGACGGAGAGTAGTTTAAGTGGTGCTCTACTAGATTGGTTACTTACCTGAAAGTTGACGGAGTGTCAACTATTACTTGATCAAGCTCTGGTGATTCAATGGGAAGTTGGCTCCTGAGAGCCATCCGTATCCTTATACTTTCGAATGATTAGTACTTATCGTGTTATTGTTTCATTTTAAAAGAAACATTTACACTCGCTCATTTTGAGATTTGCTATTTGAAGTGTTATTGCTCACTTTTATGAACTTTTCATACTCATTACTTTGCTACATTGCAACTTGTACTTATAAATAATGGTCAACTTGCTATTTGGAACCTCACTGGACTTTTAGCTCATTCCACGTCACTTGTTTTCCTTACAGGGGGTACGAGCGAGGCGTGAGACGTGTACAGTCTAGCGCAGTCTAATTGTTTTGGATTTTGAATTTGTACTCACGCTAGTACCCGACTAGGGTTGATTGTACTCAAATTGTAAACACTTTGAATTATTTTGGTATGTAGAAGCTTTGTATCTAAATTTGAGCATCAATGTATATATTAAGTTGAAATGGGTGTGTTATTTATTTTCTATGGATGTACGTTATTTTTCTTGAGCTTAAGTGAGTGAGTCCTGGCGAGAGTTGGGCAGGCGACTCGCTAAACCCTGGGGTACACACCATAGGGGGAGGTGGGGTCGTCACAGATGGTATCAAAAGCCACTTCGCGTGGTCTCTGCGGCGGAGTGAGTTTGGGCCAAGTGGTGTTATGGTTCTAATTTCGTGAATGGGTTTTAAAGGATTAAGGACTCTTTTGTGCATAAGTTACGAATCAACGAAAGTTCTGGGTTTTAAACCTTTCTCATGGTACTTTGGGGATAATAGTTAAGTATGTTAGGTAGGAATCTCTAATATAGGTGATTTACTCTTGGGACCAACCGGCTCGAGTTGTGAATGTTTTATTGTGAATTCTTGTATTTCGGTACCAAATAGTGGAGAGCGCTAGAATAGGGGCTGTATCTTGATTGCACTTGAGGTGAGTTTTGATAGCAAAGGTTAAGGCGTGGATGATTCTAACATTTAACCTATCATTGGACTGATCAAAGGGATTGAAAATACTTGAACCGCCTGAAACCGACTGGACTGCGCTCATTTGAGACTTGAGCTTGTTTTGGCGAGTGTGCTCTTACGTACACGTAATGGACCTGATTTGACTTTGCGCATGAGTAATATGACCTATATGTGGACTTGAATTCGGTGACTGTTTGAGAATGTGAATTGCTAGGTATAGGCTAGCTGAATGAGTTCTTATTCATACCCGTGCTCCTTGAACTTGAAGTAATTGACTCTACTTTTGAACTTGTATGTTTGAACCCTGCTTTGACCTTGCTTTTGAACTTATTCGTACTCGTATGGTTGTAGACCGGCTACTACTCCTCTGTAGCGGTTGAACTGAACCTCTCTGTGAGGCATTGCCTGTTGTGTTTTCGAACACCGCTAGGGATGAACTTCTTGAACTGAGACTCACTGGTGAAGTATAGCCATTGTGCTAGCTTGTTGTGTTGTCCAGCACTGTCAGGGGTAAAATTTCTGACCTGAGAAATTTTCGACGTGAGACTAAGCCATATTCTGAAATTTTCAAATATCTGACACTTATTTTCAACTTAGGGTCAGTTGTTTGAACCGAACCCTTTTGCTTGTTCTATTTGGTTACTTGTTTAACTATCTATTGGCTCTTCACTAAGTGATAAGATCATATATAAGGGATTGGAGTGATTTTTAGTACTTGACTGACTTTGGAGGACTATTTTGACTGGATTAGTACCCGTTGGAATTTCGAGGACGAAATTCTTTGAAGGAGGGGAGATTGTGATGCCCCGAATTTTAAGACAATGTTTTCCCTCTGTAACGACCCCACCTCCCCCTAAGGCGTACCAGAGGGTTTAGCGGGCCGCCTGCCCAGCTCTCGCCGGGACTCACTCACTTACTGCATTCCTCAAGTAAATTACAAGGTACAACTCAAATAATACATCCAATTCTCCAAAATTACATATCTTAAGCGAAGCGGAAACCAATTCTAAGCGTAAAATATAGATTTACATCTGATTCAATTACAAATATTTATACAAGCCCAAAAATACATAAACCAAAAACCAAAACTAAACTATACAAGATGTACGCCATCCAGCCACACAAAGATCCAAAAACAAGTTCTTCCTTTACTTCGATCCCTGTGGGGAGAAAAAGATAATAGGGGGTGAGCTAGAAGCTCAGCGAGTGACCAGTAAAATCAACAGCCAAGTATATTTCACAATAAAGCATTGATATAATGTCATGATGCAGTAATCAAATGTTCATTTATTGCTCATGTGAGCCAGTGAAGTTCTTGTACTTAAATACCCAATGCTCGTTTAGATCAAGTAACCATGAAACAAAAGTAAGGAGCCATCGTGCTCCAAAGAATGTGTAAACAATAGTGGAGACATTGGTTCTAAGTACAAGACTTTCCAGGAACTCATTGGAGCCAAAATTATGTCATGGCACACGCCCAAACCCCAAATGATATGCAATGGAGTAATAAGTGCAAGAATTAGTTCAAAAGTAACTTTGGGAACAGTCGAGGGATCACTCACTCAAACTATAGTGCTTCAAGTAGTCACGTTCAATGATACTCCAGGTTTGAAGTCCAGAGCTTGATTTGAGTTCTCCAAGTGTAGTCCAAGCTTTCTCTCTCCAAAATTTCACCACCAATCACTAGCTAATCACCCAAGGAGAAGTTTAATCGGTTTAGTTCTTTGGATTTCTCACTTTGTAGCTTGAATCAAGAAGAAATGAAGAAATTTCTCCCTTGTTCTTCTTCTCTCTCTCTCTCGGCTCCCTTGGCAGAAAATGAAGAGAAATGGAGCTAAGTTTGTCTTATGATAAAGCCAAAAGGATTAGAACTAATGGTGTCCACAAGTTGCCCAACACTTGGCCTAATCTTGGCCACTAATTTTTCTCTTTCTTTCCCTTGCTTTCTAGCCACTAATTTCGGTCCCCTTAGCTGTAATATAAGAAGATATTTTGCTCAATTGTCAATGAGCTTGTAGGGTAAGAAAAGTGGTGGTCAAGCAGTGCGTTCAATCGGTAATGCGCGGGACCCGCCGGATCGCGCCGTTTTTCTTAAAAACTCACGTACTAGGTTTTTCACTTCCCATTCACTAACCTTATATCATTGCCACTAGTCACATATTATTTCTCACTTAAAAGTCACTTTTAATCCCCAAATTAATTCTTACTCTGTACCAAAAATTCATCCGGCAAAAAAATCGCGAAAACCCTAATTTTGCTCCAAACTTGAAACCGAAGTGTAAAACCCTATTTTCTAGGTTTATTTACACTTATGTGAAATAATTGGATAGTGGGCTTTGATAAATAATAATTTTCAAATAAAAGGGTATTTTAGTCCTTATCGGAAAGCCTTAAAGAGCTGGCTCTTTAAGCTGTTTATGCGGACCGAATTTCTTCCAGATTTATGTGGGCCGGATTCCTCACAAAACTCTATTCACCAGAAATTTTTCCTTTTCTTCTGCCTCGGGGCGTTACAACTCCCCTCCTTAAAAGAATGTCGTCCTCGACATTCCAACTTGTACTAATCAGATCAAAATAGTTCTCGATAGTCAATCACGTATTAAGAATCATTTCAATCTCGCTTATCATAATCAAATACTAATCAGATCAAATATCTCAAAGGTCAATCACATACTAAGAATCACTCAGTACAATCAAGTACTAAAAGTACTCCAATCCAACTTATCAAATATTCTTGATCCAATAGATAATCAGACGAGTAACTGGATCCTTATACAAAAAGGGCTCGAAATCGGACTTAAAGTCCCTGGTATTTGGAAAAACAATTCAGGACATAACGATATCTCAGGTCAGAAATTACCCCTGGTGGTGCTTTATAACACAACAAGCTAGCACTCAGCTATACTTCACCAGAGTCTCAGATGCAAGATTTTGTCCATGGCGGTGCTTTATAACACAACAGGTTAGCACAACGGCTATACCTCGCCAAAGAACCTCAGTTCAAAATTTCATCCTTGGTGGTGCTTTATAACACAACAAGCCAGCACAACGGCTAAACTTCACCAAAGGATCTTAGCTCAAGAGATTGGCCCTGGTGGTGCTTTATAACACAACAAGCTAGCACAACGGCTAAACTTCACCAGAGAGCCTCAAGTCAAAGTTTCATCTCTGATGGTGCTTGGAAACACAACAGGTATGCCTCGCCAAAAGAATGACGGTGCTTTAAAACACAACAGGCAATACCTCATCAGAGAGGTTCAGTTCAAGAATTTCATCCCTGATGGTGCTTTATAACACAACAGGCATGCCTCGCCAGAAGAATGGCGGTGCTTTAAAACACAACAGGCAATGCCTCACCAGAGAGGTTCTGTTCAACCGTTACAGAAGAGTAGTAGCCGGTCTATAACCAAACAAGTGCGAAAATGTTCAGAAACAGAGTCAAAAGCAGGGTTCAAGTGTATCGGTTCAAAAGCAGGGTCAATTATTTCAGGTTCAAGGAACACGGGTACGAGTAGAAACTCACTCGCCTAGCTTATGCCCAGTAATTCACACTCTCAAGCAATCATCAAACTCAAATCCACATACAGACCATATATAAATCAAGATACTTGCTCAAGAGTAAAAGAGATACCCTATTTTCAGTTAGGTCAGGTCTATCCAGTATATGTAAGGGTACACTAGCCGATTCAAATTCAAGTCTACTTACAGGTCGTATACAAACCAAACTACTTGCTCATGCGTAAATGAAATACCATATATTCAGTCAAATCACGACCACTAAGTGTACGTAAAAGCACACTTGCCTAAACAATGTTCAAGTCTCAAGTGAACTCAGCCTAGTCAATTTCCGACAATTCAAAGTCAGTCTCAGGCAGTTCAAGTAGTTCAAATCCCAACACTTACAAATCGGATGGTGCCATCCTTAATCAAACAAGAAGACTAGATGAAGGTTGAAAAATAAAAAATTTTCTCAACAATCGAACCACCACCATAATGTATCAAAACCCCAGCCAACACTTATTGGACAAGTCCAAGTCATTATCTCAATTCCCTCATTCAGTTAAGTCTTGAGTACAAGACAAAATCTTCTGCGCTCTAACCTGTGCCATTACAACTTATCTCAAACTCAATCATAATTTCTATTCACATCATCGTACGTTAAACCATATTCCGTCTAAAATTCACGAGCATTTCTTCAGGAAAAGTATCAGGTACACAAGTACAAGAATTCAAACTAAGAAACTTCACGACTCAGACCATATGGTTTTAAACGAAGCTCATCAAGTCATATCTTACGTGTACCATTTTCAAGATTCACAACTGACGCTCCAAAAGAGCACTAAACGTATAAATCAATCCCACAGTCCGGCATCCTAAACTTTAAGTCTAGGATACACTACAAAGATCTGAAGCCTAAGCTCTGATACCATTTGTAACGACCCCACCTCCCCCTAAGGCGTACCAGAGGGTTTAGCGGGCCGCCTGCCCAGCTCTCGCCGGGACTCACTCACTTACTGCATTCCTCAAGTAAATTACAAGGTACAACTCAAATAATACATCCAATTCTCCAAAATTACATATCTTAAGCGAAGCGGAAACCAATTCTAAGCGTAAAATATAGATTTACATCTGATTCAATTACAAATATTTATACAAGCCCAAAAATACATAAACCAAAAACCAAAACTAAACTATACAAGATGTACGCCATCCAGCCACACAAAGATCCAAAAACAAGTTCTTCCTTTACTTCGATCCCTGTGGGGAGAAAAAGATAATAGGGGGTGAGCTAGAAGCTCAGCGAGTGACCAGTAAAATCAACAGCCAAGTATATTTCACAATAAAGCATTGATATAATGTCATGATGCAGTAATCAAATGTTCATTTATTGCTCATGTGAGCCAGTGAAGTTCTTGTACTTAAATACCCAATGCTCGTTTAGATCAAGTAACCATGAAACAAAAGTAAGGAGCCATCGTGCTCCAAAGAATGTGTAAACAATAGTGGAGACATTGGTTCTAAGTACAAGACTTTCCAGGAACTCATTGGAGCCAAAATTATGTCATGGCACACGCCCAAACCCCAAATGATATGCAATGGAGTAATAAGTGCAAGAATTAGTTCAAAAGTAACTTTGGGAACAGTCGAGGGATCACTCACTCAAACTATAGTGCTTCAAGTAGTCACGTTCAATGATACTCCAGGTTTGAAGTCCAGAGCTTGATTTGAGTTCTCCAAGTGTAGTCCAAGCTTTCTCTCTCCAAAATTTCACCACCAATCACTAGCTAATCACCCAAGGAGAAGTTTAATCGGTTTAGTTCTTTGGATTTCTCACTTTGTAGCTTGAATCAAGAAGAAATGAAGAAATTTCTCCCTTGTTCTTCTTCTCTCTCTCTCTCGGCTCCCTTGGTAGAAAATGAAGAGAAATGGAGCTAAGTTTGTCTTATGATAAAGCCAAAAGGATTAGAACTAATGGTGTCCACAAGTTGCCCAACACTTGGCCTAATCTTGGCCACTAATTTTTCTCTTTCTTTCCCTTGCTTTCTAGCCACTAATTTTGGTCCCCTTAGCTGTAATATAAGAAGATATTTTGCTCAATTGTCAATGAGCTTGTAGGGTAAGAAAGTGGTGGTCAAGTGGTGCGTTCAATCGGTAGTGCGCGGGACCCGCCGGTTCGCGCCGTTTTTCTTAAAAACTCACGTACTAGTGTTTTTACTTCCCATTCACTAACCTTATATCATTGCCACTAGTCACATATTATTTCGCACTTAAAAGTCACTTTTAATCCCCAAATTTAATCCTTACTCTGTACCGAAAATTCATCCGACGAAAAATCGCGAAAACCCTAACTTTGCTCCAAACTTGAAACCGAAGTGTAAAACCCTATTTTCTAGGTTTATTTACACTTATGTGAAATAATTGGGTAGTGGGCTTTGATAAATAATAATTTTCAAATAAAAGGGTATTTTAGTCCTTATCGGAAAGCCTTAAAGAGCTGGCTCTTTAAGCTGTTTATGCGGACCGAATTTCTTCCAGATTTATGTGGGCCGGATTCCTCACAAAACTCTATTCACCAGAAATTTTTCATTTTCTTCTGCCTCGGGGCGTTACACCCTCGTTCTTTTCAAATTTTGATTTATTTCTTTTGTTTTGTTTTAACAAACATTGATTTTTTTTGGACACTTTAAATTCTAATCAAAAACCCTAGTTTTACTTGTGACTAACCGATTTTTTTAAATCTCTCACTTTTAATCGAAACCCTAATTGTAAGCAATGGAATTGTAAAATCCCGCACATTTTTCTTAAAATTCCTTTTATTTGGAAATTATTACTTTATATTGGCTCTACTACTCAATCACCCCACAATAAGTGCAAATGAATATAGAATTAAGGGTTCACCCTTTTCATTTTCAAGTTAGCGCGAATTAGAGTTTGTACGTCTATCCGTAGGGTGACTATCTGGTACCGAAGGTGAATCAAATTTGGTGATTAAAAGTGAGTTTTAGATGATATTAAGTGTGGGATTAGAAGTAGTAATTGTAACAGCCCCACCTTCCCCTAAGGCGAACCAGAGGGGTTAGCGGACTGCCTGCCCAGTTCTCGCCAGGACTAACGGTGTAGTTTAGAGCGATCTATTGCGTTCCGGAACTTATAACGCGCGTAAACGAGTCAAAATGGCAAAATAACCCAAAATAAAAATAAATAAATAAATCCGGAGCCGGTCATGAATACTAACCGACCCGTCAGAATCCAACCAAATAGCACGCAAACATTCACATCTTGAACTTTAGCAAATACAATCCAGAGTTACATACAAAAGTTGTCAAAAGTGAACATATACACGGTTTGCCAAATTGAAAGTGGAAACGGCCCTAAATATACATTTAGGGTTTCACTTCATATACAATACAAAAGAAATATACATCTAGTTCATTCGGCAACCATCTATCAAGATTCATTCCAAAAAGAGTCATATTCCTGTAAGGAAAACAAAAGAACGGTGTGAGCTAATTGCCCAGTGAGATACTATCACTTACGCACCCAAGTGCATATAAGCATCAAGCTTTCATTCAATTTAGTAAAAATAAGCAAAGGCACACTTCAAATAAGGTGATAAAAGGATACAGATGGCTCTCAAGAGCCCTTTCCTCGTTTGCATTTCTTGATCGGACGTCATTGACTCTCCGTCAATGTTCAAAAGTAACCAACTGTAGACTCCACTTCTCTCCCATTCCTTCCACCTAACATCCCCCTACTGGGCCCGCACTCCAAACACTTGCATTGTGGTATTACTCGAGTATACCGGAATCGAGAGTCTCTCATACTACAAGATTCCTTATAACTTTACCCAAGGCTCATTAATTGTCACGACCAAGCCCTTGCCGGCTCGATTCAATCAACTACCAACGGGGTTGAGCTCAATGATAACATTTGTAGTCGTTGGATACTCGTCCGATCGACACCAAGTCAAGTACTTTCATTTCATGTAACATTCCAATAACATGACAACAATGATATAAGGCATATAAGTGAGAGTGATAAAGTACACTTTCACTTCAATCAAGTCACATTCAATTCACTTCATGTAATTTACATTCATAGCCATATAGTAACACACAAGTGAGTAGTACACTCACCAGGGTCAGTACAGATACCTCCCAAAAGAGAGCTTTAATCACCAATAAACCCTAAAATAATCCAAGTAAAACAATTGAAGGTTCCACTTTCAAAATTGAGTATACAGAATGCACATGTGAGGCTCGACTACCAGTCGTATGCCTCGCCAAATAATTACTAAAGCAAGGTGCAAAACATGATTTTTGGTAACGAAAAGGTAACATGAAGACCTAGGTTCAAACAACCCAAAAGCCCTTCGTTCAAAACACAAGTAAATCCAACTAGCTTTCAAGTAAAATTTCGGCAGCATATCCCTTGTGTTTACCTATTTTCCAGCCATCATGGCTTCATTATTTCCTCAAATCAGTCCCAACATCTTGTACAAAAATAATCTCATTCCCAAAAGCCGTTCACTAGGCTTAATGGCATTCAAGTACAAAATTTAGCTAGGAAATAACCGGATATGAAAGTCAAGCCCTAAACTATTCAAATGAACACAATAAGACTCGATTACAAGTCATAAACCAATTCTATATACTACCAAAACAGGGTTCCCTAAGCATACACAAACATTAAAGGAAACCAGAAAATTCGGAAATGCAATTAGCTTTGGCCCTAAAAAAAACAGTTTTTGTCCTCGTTTTGCGGTAATGGCACCAATTTCACTACGATTATCGGATGAGGGTGAAAGACCCACCATTTCGAAGCTAAAAGACAGGGCTACAACATCACAGAAGGTCACTCAACCCAGTTTTGAGTGTAAACAGGTCAAAAATGCAAGATACTACATCAAAAACGTAAAACAGATTCACCAAAACGCATTCTAACGGAAACATCATAACTCAGGCTCTCCAAGTCCAAATCCAGAAATTCTAAAACCAGTTGAAAGTTAAGAAACAGGGCTACATTTCATCAGAAGGCCTCAACAACCAATTCGGAAGCAATTCCAGCCAAAACAACCAATTACAGGCGCAATTCTTGCATTCGGGTAAAACCAGAACAGCAATAGTAATTTCGTCTTATCTCATTCTACACTACTCCGATTGACCTAACATTTTGTAGGCACCTCTAAAATGTTATTCCCTACAACTTTCATGTTTTGAGCTAAGGCCAATTCGGCCTCTATCTGGGACCTAAAAATTCGGACAGAATGCTCCCTTAAGAACCCTAGGTTTTTCACTTTTCTTCCAAAACAGAAATTGGTTGCAATTAATCCCTTTTTTCACCTCCTAGAGTCAATATAGACCATTTCCAATCATCATAGATAGCCACACAATCATGCTTATATTAAAACAGAAAAATCCCCAAAAATAAAAAAAATTCATCATTTCAACCACAAATCAAGAAATAACCCATAAATTTGCATCTCATACAACCACTAAGCATGATTTAAGCATCAATTAAGGGAGGATGGTGGTTCTTCACAACTCACCTTAGTAACCCAAGAGATGGAGCAACCTTGCACTTAAATCTTCCAAATCACTTCACCAAGAACCTTAATCCTACCAAGAGAAGAGTTTTTATGGAGTGATTCGAAGTTTTATCGGTTTAATTTGAAGATTGGAGCAAGATTATGAGGTAGGAAGTTGGAGGATTTTGTTCTTCTCTTGAGCAAGAGGTTCGGCCAAAGGGGAGCTAAATGTGATGAATTTTTGGTCAAATTTTGATTAAATGGTAAAGTAGGAAAGTTAGTCAAAATCCAAGAATAAATGGGAGGGTGACACTTGTCACCTTTTAATAAATACTCACCAACCTTGTCTCTCTTATATCAATCCACTTAACACCCTCTACTTATCTCTTAACACCCGGTAAATTAATTCCAGTATTCAAAACTTAATCTAGTTGGCCGAATTTTTCTGAACTCACTAGTGGGTCCCACGTCCGGTATACGCTCTTAATTTCTCAAAATCTATTCGATATTAGAAAAAATCATCTAAAAACTATATTTACTCATAAAAATTATCTAGAAAATTTTCCGGATACAGAAAGTGCAGAAAACAAACCATTGAAGATAAGAAAACCTAGAAATATAATAAAACCTAGAAAATGGAAAAATTACGGGTTCTCACAGTAATAATGAGGCAGTAAATTATAAGTTAAAACCCTAGTATACGCGATTTAAGGAAAAACGGTTCGGACCGACGGGTGTCGCGCGCTACCGATTGAACACACCACTTGAACACTACTCTATTACCTCAATCTCCTTACTTTTATTTCAACAAAAATCATCCCAAAATACCCTTCAAGGCAGCCAAAATTTTCGAGCCCAAGAGAGAGAGAAAAGACAAAAAATTGTGAGAACCTAAGTGTGACAAGTGTTGGCAATTTAAGGCCCTCTGACCAAGCCAACTTTCTTACCTTCTTATCTTCATTTTAGCTCATTTCTTCACCATTTTTTTTATTATTTGGCCGAGAGCAAGGAGAGGGAGAAAGAGTGAAGAGAGTTTCTATTTCCAACCTCAAATCAAGAGTTGTGAGTGAAACCAAGAAAAGCTAAACCAATTAACTTGTAGGTTGAGAGTTTGGGAAGTTTAAGGAACCAAAAATTTCAAGGAGAAGTGGAGGATAACTCTAGCAAGCTTTGTTTTTGAGGTAATATAGCTGACCACTCTTTTCTTTTTCCTTATTCATGTTGGAATTGCTTAGCAGCTTGTATTTGTGGTTGTAATGCTTATATCAAGTGATTTTGGATGGTTGGGGTGATGAATTTGAGTTAGGGTTTGAATGATTCACTTATCATACTTGTTGTATGGGTGGTATATGATGTATATAAGTTGGTATGAGAGGTGGTAGTGATGGTTTCAAGCTAAAAATGAGATTTATACCTTGATTGTAGCAAATTTCCAGAATTGAAGTTACGGTATACCCTATTCTGCCCGGTTCAAGTTTACCATGCTAGAGGCCGAATTAGGCTTAGCCTAAAACATGAAAGTTGTAGAGAATGTTGTTTTGTAGTTGGCTGAAAATTTTCAGCTCAATCAGACCAACATACCCTGTGAAAAGACCGAAATACCCTGACTGCCTTAGGTGAATCCAGTGATCAAGTTTGGGATATTTCACCAATCTGGTCGCATCTTTTCACCATGATATGTGCTGAACTAATATTTAGCCAGAACATGAAAGCTGTAGTACTACTTCTTAGGTTTCCAAAACCCCTAAAAACGCCTTAATCGGACTTCGGTAGCCTGAGTTATTGTCGTTTACGCATAGTACGGTTAACTAGCCCGCCCGAATGGGAGATTTTGGTTCCGTAATTTGTAATTTTGACCTGGATACACTACGAACTGCACTGAGTGGTCTTCATCAAAGTTGTATCCTTTTATCTTAGCTTCGAAACGGTATAAATTTCACCCCAATCCAATAAGCATAGCTTCGGTTGTGTCCGTTACGCTAAGTGACGACAAATCTGTCTTTTGTTTTATGACTTAAACTTCATTTCCGGACATTTTCCTAGTTTGATTTTGTACTTGTATGACTTTGAGTCTATTGAACGGCTATTGAAATGAGATTATTTTGTGTGTGACTTTGGGACTGATTGAGGAAAAAAATGAAGCCATAAATGGCTGGAAAATAGGTAAATACAAAGGGCGTGCTGCCCAAATTTGCACTCGAGAACTAGATAAGGATTTGAGGACGAATAACACTTGAACCATCTAGGATATTTACGTCTTTTCTTATCAAGGTATATGAGTTAGAATTCGGCCTAAAGTTGTACCCTTGAAAAATTGAAAATTACGACTAATAGAAATACGTTTTCTCCATTTCTTCGACACAAATGGTATTTCAAAGTATAATTGTTTCAAAGTTTCAAAGGTTTAAGAGCGAGCATGAATTGTTCGGCATTTGATAAGTATCGTGAATTCTACTTAAACGAGTTGCATTTTCTTGATTTTCTTGAAGCGAAACTCCTATGTTTTGAACTCTAGAGAGTTTTACATTTGCAAATGATATTTTATTGCAGATTTGGATTCCAACCAAGGAGTTGGACCTGAACGTGACTTTTGAGAGGCACTAGACCTTTGGTGAGTGCTTTCAAATACCTGATTGAACTGGACACTTGTTTCCAATACTTGACCGATGTGATTTAATGATATGTCATTTGTTTGATCGGGCAAGAGTGTACTTTATCGCACTTGCCCTAATATGATATATACTTATTTATTGTTGCAATTAACTTGATATACTTGTACTTGAGTTGTAAGTGCGGAGCGGCAGTATGTACCACACTCAATTCGAGTGGGAGGTGCCTCTCATTCCCGTCTCCGTACTTTTATTTTGATTCAGTCGGTTGGAGATGTTATCTCATCGACAATCTTGGGAACCCAAACCGCACTGGCTAGTTAATCGAGTCGAGCCAGCAAGGGTTTGGTCGATTAGATAACGAACCATGGGTAGTTAGTGATGTCGAGTGGAGTGTTATCTCCTCGACTAATCGGTATACTCGAGTATTACTACCTGTGTTTATTGAGGATTTTGGGCCCAGTACGGGGTTTGAATGGTGGACGGAGAGTAGTTTAAGTGGTGCTCTACTGGATTGGTTACTTACCTGAAAGTTGACGGAGTGTCAACTATTACTTGATCAAGCTTTGGTGATGCAATGGGAAGTTGGCTACTGAGAGCCATCCGTATCCTTATACTTTGGAATGATTAGTACTTATCGTGTTATTGTTTCGTTTTAAAAGAAACCTTTACACTCACTCATTTTGAGATTTGCTTTTTGAAGTGTTATTGCTCACTTTTATGAACTTTTCATGCTCATTACTTTGCTACATTTCAACTTGTACTTATAAATAATGGTAAACTTGCTATTTGGAACCTCACTGGACTTTTAGTTCATTCCACGTCACTTGTTTTCCTTACAGGTGGTACGAGCGAGGCGTGAGACGTGTACAGTCTAGCGCAGTCTAATTGTTTTGGATTTTGAATTTGTACTCACACTAGTACCCGACTAGGGTTTATTGTACACAAATTGTAAACACTTTGAAGTATTTTGGTATGTAGAAGCTTTGTATCTGAATTTGAGTATCAATGTATATATTAAGTTGAAATGGGTGTGTTATTTAATTTCTATGGATGTATATTATTTTTCTTGAGCTATGAGTGAGTGAGTCCTGGCGAGAGTTGGGCAGGCGACTCGCTAAACCCTAGGATACACCTTAGGAGGAGGTGGGGTCGTCACAGGAACTTTTTGGTCTCATATAAATAGAGCAAAGTCAACCACTTCAAAATACTTTTGCATATTGAGACTACAAAAGATCTACAGTAATTTTAGTGTAAAAATTCTCTTCAAAAAAGATTTGTACTCTTAGTTGTGTAGATTTCGTATAAGTTTTTCTTGTGTGAGAAAATTACTTCAATGGTGTAACTTTGTGAGAGTTATCCGAGTGATAGTAAAACTTCCTAACTTAACCAAGTGTGGCTTGGGGTAAGAAGGAAGTGATCCTTCCTTTGTACACAAAGATTGGTTGTAATTGATCAACTTGAAGAAACTTGCTTTATAAAGTGATATTCAAACTCAAGAGGAGTTTGGAATTTGGTTTACTATTCTATCTGTTTCATTTACTATCTTGCAATATAAATTATTCATCTCTTCTACTCACGAGCATTTGTGCTTTCTCATTACTTGCTCCATTGTGTAGTCATCTAGAAAAGAAGGTAAATTTCATATTTAGCCAAAAAGTGTCTCATAACCTGGTTAGTTTTTAATTTACCTAATTCACCCCTCCTTTAGATTGTCTTCGATCCTTACAATTGGTATCAGAGTTTGTTCTCTTAGAGATTAAGCTCAATCGGCTTTGGAGTAAAAATGACAACCAACAATGTCATATTTTTTGAAGGACAATATGTCACTAGACCCCCAATGTTTAATGAATCCAATTATATGAGTTGGAAGGAAAGAATGATTATTTTCTTGCAATCTATTGATATTGAACAGTGGTTTATTGTTAATGAAGGTCCATTTGATGCCTCTATAATTGATGAAGTCACTCATAGACCAAAACCAAAAACTAGAAATGAGTTGACTGTTGTGGATAAAACTCACCTCACTTTGAATGCTAAGGCGATGAATGTGTTGTATAGTGCTTTAGATTCAAATGAATCTATTAGAGTCAAAGATTGTAGATCTGTGAAAGAGATTTGGGATAAACTAAGAGAGATCCATGAAGGGAGTGAGAATGTAAGAGAACAAAAGAAATCAATCCTAGTTACTAAGTATGAATCATTTAAGATGGAATCTCATGAAAACATTGATAAGATGTATTGTAGATTCAATGATGTCATTAAGGACTTAGAGGTATTGGAAAACGAATACACCCTAGGTGAGAAAAACAGAAAGCTTTTGAACGCCTTGACCAAAGATTGAGAAAGTAAGGTGACTGCCATTGAAGAGGCTAAAGATCTAAATTCTATGCCTATTGAATCTCTCATTAATTCTCTAACTTCTTATGAGTTGAAACTTAAGTCTAAGGTGCAAGAGGAAGAAGATGCAAAAGTGAGAAGGAGCATTGCTCTAAAAGCTTCTCAAGATGAAGATGATTCGGCTTCCTTGGATGGAGAAAATGTGGAAGTTGATGACAATGATCTTGCTCTCATCACAAGAACCTTCAAAAGAATCTTTAACAAAAGGAGATTCAGAAGAGGAGAACCTACCAATACATTTCCAAATCAGTTCAACAATGCAAGAAACAAAGGAAAATAAGAGGCCAATAAAAAGCAAGCGGACAAATGCTTTGAATGCTGCCAACTTGGACACTACATGAGTGAGTGTCCAATGAAGAAGAAGAAAGAAGGAAAAGTTGAACGAAAACCAAAGTTCAACAACTTTCAAATCACATGGAATGATTGCAACTCGGATGGTGATATTGAAGAGGAAGAGGAATCTGCTCAAATGGCTTTCATGGCCATTGGTGATGATGATGTAACTACTTGCAACTCTCAACCTGTTAGTGATGATGAATCTGATAATGATGTTGAGTCTTTCATTGAGAGATTGCATAATAGTTTGAAAGAATCTTATGCTAGAAACAAGGAACTAAAATAAAAAATTAGTTTTTTGCTTCAAGACATTGCAAATCTTTTTCGACGAAACAAAATACTGAAAGCTGAAAATGACTACTTGAAAAAGGATAAGAATGTTCTTCTTTTTGAGCTTGATAGAAAAATAAAGTTGTGTGAGTTGTTCAAAAATGAACAAGGTGACTTGAAAAAAAGAATGAATAGTCTAAATGAGTTGTTTAAACACAAGAAACAAGACTGTTTTCAAAAGAGTAAATCAAAACCTCATTTTGACATTCATAAGAAAAGGTTGAATTCTAATGCAAACGAATTTAACATCTGTAAAAGAAGGCATGTCAGATTTGTTAAACCTATCTTTGTAAGCAATTCGCTGACTTTGTGTAGCTTTTGTTGCCAAATTGGTCACATGAAGAATAATTGTTATGTAAGAAAGAATATGAGAAATGGCATGAAATGCATGTGGATAGTTAGACATAATACTAACTCTCAAGAACCCAAAATGTAAATGGGTACCAAATATCATCTTGTGAACTCTTGTATAGGTGAGCTTGGTAAATATCATTAAGGAATCAAAATGATTCATAGATATTGGATGCTCAAGGCATATGGCCGGTGATCCATCACAATTCATCAAGCTCAAGTCAAAATCAAGTGGAAAAGTAACATTTGGAGATGATAACAAAGCCAAAACAATTGGAGTTGGAGATATTGGTAAGAATGGTCAAACTTTTGTTCACAATGTTCGTCTAGTTGATAATTTGAGTTATATTTGTTGAGTGTTAGTCAATTGTGTGATAGAAATCTGTTTGTGCTATTCAAAAAGCATGAATGTCTTGTTCTTGACTCAAAGTTCAACATTATCTTCAAGGGGTATGCTCAAGAAGAAGAAATAGACTTTGATGAAACATTTGCTCCCATAGTTAGACCAGAATCAATTAGAATATTTTTGGTATTTGCATGTTTCAAGGATTTTAAATTATTTCAAATGGATATTAAAAGTGCTTTCTTAAATGATTTTATTGATCAAGAGATATATGTTGACCAACCTCCCGGTTTTGAGAATGAAATGTTTCCAAATCATGTGTTTAAACTCTCAAAAGTTTTGTATGGTTTAAAGCAAGCTCCAAGAGCATGGTATGAACGCTTAAGTGGTTTCTTAATTGAAAATAGTTTTAAAAGGGGTATTGTAGACACCACTCTTTCACCAAACAATGCTCCAATGATCTACTAATTGTACAAATATATGTTGATGATATTATCTTTGGTGCTACAAATGAGTGTTTGTGCAAGGATTTTTCCACTATTATGCAAAATGAGTTTTAGATGAGCATGATGGGAGAATTGAATTTCTTCCTTGGGTTTCAAGTGGAACAAACTCGAGAAGGAACATTCATTAATCAAGCTAAATACACCAAGGAGCTGCTCAAAAGATTCGGTATGGAGGAATCAAAGCAAGTTGAAACACCAATGTGCACATCTACCAAACTTGACAAGGATGAAGGAGGTATAAATGTTGATGAAAAGAAGTGTAGAGGTATGATTGACAGCTTACTTTATTTAACCACAAATAGACCTGATATCATGTTTGCTGTTTGCGTGTGTGCTCGTTTCCAATCTTGTCCAAAAGAATCTCACTTGATTTCTGTGAAAAGAATTTTTAGATACCGGAAAGGAACATTGAACTATGGTCTTTGGTATCCTAAATGTCATGAATTTCCTTTATGTGATTTCTCAGATGCTAACTTTGGTGGATGTAGAATAGATAGAAAGAGTACAAGTGGAACATGCCACTTTCTTGGTAATTGCTTAGTGTCTTGGTTAAGTAAGAAACAAAATGCTATTTTCTTGTCTACGGTCGAATTGGAATATGTTGCCGCCGGTTCATGTTCTGCTCAATTAATGTGGATGAAAGTACCTTGAATGATTTTGGATTAGTATATGATTGTATGCCTGTGTATTGTGATAATACAAGTGTCATAAATTTGACAAAAAAATCCCATTCAACATTCTAGGACAAAGCATATAGACATAAAGCATCATTTCATTAGAGATCTCGTCCAAAAAGGTGAAATTTGTGTACAATATGTTTGCTCAAAAGATCAAAGTGCTGACATTCTCACAAAAGCCCTTCCACTGGATCAGTTTGTATTTTTTAGAACAAAATTGGGCGTTGTTGAAAAGTTTTTCTGAAAAATTATCTGGTCACACTTTATCGGACATCCGATACTTGATGAACGGACGTCCGACAGTGTTCTAAGCCTTTTTTCCAGAAAATTTTGTTTCGAACAGTAGTGTCGGGCGCTTTACTTCGTTCGGCCGTCCGACACTAAAAAATACTTGCTATAAGTCGGTCTTCTCCTTCATTCAGTTCATTCTTCTAACCATTATATCGGACGCAACCCTTCATCTCCTCCCACTTTCAAATTTCAAAATTTATCTCTCCTCTGAACAAGTTCCAAGAAATTGATCTATCTAACATCATCACATCCCCTTTGCACGTCTATTAATCCCCATAAACACCTCTAACCACCAACCACCACACAAATCCCAATTTTCAGCCGATACCCTAGTCACTCAAAATTCACTCTCTCTGGACGATTCAAGCACACATTGTAGTCAATATTGTATTCTAAGTTCATGTCATACACATTTGCATCATTCTCTTAGTTCATCATACCCTGCATATCATCATGGTTAGAATCAGAGGTGGATCTGCTAGTGCCGGACGCACTACCCGGCTTATAGATGAAGATGTTGAAGTGGTCGAACCTTCCACCACAAAATCTGTGACAGCCCCACCTCATCCTAAGGCGAACCAAAGGGTTTGGCGGACCGCCTGCCCAACTCTCGCCAGGACTATGGAGTCGATTCACACAAACCCAATATAGTACGCGCGATAGGACCCAAAGAAAATGAATAATCGAAAACTACTAAGGTGAGAACATACCTACCAAACCATAAAATCATAGTCTCAACGGAACACATTTAATAGACAAGGTTAAACACTTATACATATATTTACATTGAAGTCTTGAACAAATTAACATACAGTGCGATCCGAGGTACTCATACTACACAAAACACAATTAGGGCTTCGTTTTCAAAAGAGTTTAACAACATGACATACATACTAGCTTGACCTTTTTCTTCCAAAACCGTGATTTCCAAGTTTGTCCCCTGTAAGGAAAATAAAGGCAATAGAAAGGGGTGAGCTTACGCTCAATGAGGTACCAAACATATAGGGGTAAAATCATGGCCTTTCACGTTTAATCAATCAGATACATATACCAAATATGAAGAAAAGCATTTAGACACAGTGATTCAAAGGGAAAGGATACAAGTGGTTCTCAGGAGCCAGATTTCCATTTGCAGTACTTGATCCGAACCCGTTGACTCTCCGTCAACGTAAATAGAACCAACATATCCGTAGACCCCACTTTACACCAATTTTCGTCCACCAAACATACCCCTACCGGGCCCGAACTCCATTCAGGAACAGTAATGGTAATACTCGAGTATACCGGAATCAAGAGTCTCAATACCCAAAGATTCCCAAAACAGACTACCGTGATTCGTTATCTAATCGACCAGGCCCTTGCCGGCCCGACTTGAATAACTGGCCACAGGTGTTGAGCTCAGAGGTCACAGAAAAGTCGTTGGATACCAGCCTCCAAACGACATCCGAATAGACTCAATTACAGTTAACAGATTATACACAGTAAATAGGCATATGGATAGACAAGAGAACGAGTGTGATAAAGTACACCCTCGTCTCAAACAGAATAAACAGATAGTGCAGACATTTAAATCACAGATTGCAAGGGCAGAAACCAAGTTAAACAGCAAATGAGGGGAGTGGTACACTCACCAGTTCAAGTACAGATACTTTAAAAGTTTTCACTTCAAACTGACTTTAATCGCCCTAAAATCATCAAGTAAAACAATTGAAGGTTTCACATCCAAAATCGAGTAAACAGAATGTACAAGTGAGGCTCGACTACATGTCGTACGTCTTTCCAGGTTAAGTACTAGTGCAAAAGAATAAAATATGACTTTTAAGCAAAAAGATAACAGTTGATCCTTGGGTTACAAACAACCCCCAAAACCCTTCATTTGTACTAAGATCAACTCAATTGAAGGAATCGCGTAGCCCTAAAATTTTGGGCAGCATGCCCTCTGTATTTACCTATTTTCCCAGCCACTTATGGCTTCATTATTTTTCTCAATCAATCCCAAAGTCAAACGCAATATAAATTCATCACAACAGCCGTTCAATAGGCTCAAAGTCATTCAAGTACAAGATTTAGCTAGGAAAATGACCGGAAATGAGCTTTAAGCTAGGAAACCAAAAAGGCAGATTCACCGCTACTTAGCGTATCGGACCTAACCGAAACTACGCTTATTGGATTGAAGTGTAAGTTATACCATTTTGAAGCTAAAACAGAGGTCTATAACTTTGATGAAGACTACTTAGTCCAATTCTCATCCTAACTAGGTCAAAGTTACCAAAACAACCCCAGATTTTTCAGTTCAAAGCTCACGGTGAAATTCAACTAGCAGTCCTGATTCATTCAATCATATCTCAATACACACAACTCCGATTCTGGTAATTCCAAAGCCATTTGAAAGCTAAGATACAAGGCTATAATTATTAAGAAGATATCGACAACCAAATCAATAGTATTCCTGGTCAAACTAACCAATTACAGAAGCTGATTATCAGTTTCGGACAGAAACAGGGCAGCAGGGGTATTTCGGTCTTTTCACAGGCTACGTTACTCCGATTGGGTTGAAATTTCACAAGAAACTATAAAACATAATTCTATACAACTTTTATGTTTTGTGCTAAGCCTAATTCGGCCTTTAACATCACAAACTGGTACCGGGCAGAACTGAAGTTTGAATTTCCAGAAATCTGGAATTTGGGCTATTAATGCATACCACTACTTTTCTTGCTTCATCCTTTCATTGTTTTCCTCTTAACCAACATGCCAAGTGTTAACTCTAACTAAAACCATGAATCAAAGCTTTAACAATTAATCAAACACATGGTAGGCCACTTAACCAACCCAACTACCACTTCACTAATTCAAGAGATTTGGCCATAGGAAGCATCCATACAACTTCTAGTTTACCCTCAAACCTTTAAATACTTAATATAACACCATAATAGCAAGGATTAAAGATCACATACCTCTCTTACAAGTTGATTAAGTTACCCAAAACAACCACCAACCAAAAGCTTCAAGGCTTGAAGATCACACACTAGAGTTGGATGGATTTCACTCACTAACTCACTCCTTCACTTTTGATTTTTTTTCCTAAGAATAAACTAAGAGTAAAAAGCAAGAAAATGGAGTTTCTTCTTCTCCTTTGCTGCTCCAAGATGGCCGGCCAGCTTATGAAGGAAATGGAGCAAAAAAAATGGTTTTAATTCATCAAATTCTTTGGTCAAATAAGTTGCATGGTTGGTGTCTTGCCACTTGGCACCATCTTGGCCATTCTCTCACTAATCTTTGCCAAATCATGTTCCTATCCTCTAATTCTTTCTCTTATCTTACTAACACCCCTTAACTCTCCCAACACCCAGTAAATTAATTCCTGTATACAAAACTTAACCTAATTGGCCAAATTTTATCGAACTTACCGCAATAGTAGGTCCCACATCCGGTATACACTCTTAAAATCTTATAAACTAACTTATACTAGAAAAAATAATTTCAAAACCATCTTTACTCATAAAAATTATTTTCACAATTTTTTGAATAAATAAAATGTGGAGAAGCGTGCAATTAAAAGAAAATAAAACCTAGCAATTAAGAAAATTATGGGTTCTCATAAAATCACCCAAAAAGGGAATTGCAACTCATGGTGGAAAATGGAAAAGCGTGCAATTAAAAGAAAATAAAACCTAGCAATTAAGAAAATTACGAGTTCTCATAAAATCACCCAAAAAGGGAATTGCAACTCATGGTGGAAAAAGAAAACAGCCGGCCAGAGGCAAACAAACTGCTCAAACTAAGGCACGGAAAACTACTGAGTCGTCTGTTGAGCAAATTGAGGAACATCAAACTGATGAGCAAAAAGCTGAGGAACAGCAAACTGTTGAACCTTCTACTAGGAAGTCACCAAGAACAAGGTCTGATGTCCAGACTGCTATGCCAACTGCCCAATACAGTGGAAAAAAAAAGTGTTCTGCCAAAGCACAATCTGAGGCTCAACTTGAAAAAGAACCCACTCCATTACCAAAATTTATCGATAATGATGCCAGGGAGAGGTTCGAATGGATTTCTCAGAAGGGTTTTATCACTCAGAGAACCATTATTCCTTCTAAATTCCGTAAGCTTGACCTTGAACCTACTCTTGAACTTTTTGCTTTCCAAAAATGGACTCATATTCTGACCATTCCTAATACCTATTACCCTGACATGCTTCATCAATTATTTGCTAATCTTAGAAAGGGTAGCTCACACACTGATCTTGTTTCTTGAGTCAATTCAGTCAATATTGCTCTCAATTCTGATATTGCAATGCTATTTTGAAAATCAAAATTGAAGATGGTTTCAAAGGAAAAATTGCAAACTTTTTCTTATATGAAGAGTTTCCTTCTGCCTATCATCATTTTCATGTTGCAAAGCTGATAACTTATTTTCAAACACATTTTAACACTCCTGCTGAGGCTAGATTAGAGGATCTCAGTCCCCAAAATCTGATCATCTTTTAAAAAATTTTAAATTTGTTGGTTCCAACTGATGGTCATCGGACAGATGCCGACAAAATGAGGCTTTATTGTTTTACTGCTCTGGTGAAAAAGTCCGCATTGATTTTAGTTTTGTAATATGCAAATTCCTATTCAAAATCAGCACTGATAGCCGTAGAAAACTTTCCTATCAAAAATTTTTAACACTAATCTTTGCTCACTTTAAGATTCTTTTCACTAGGGTGTCACCAAAAGAAGATGCAACCACTGTCTTTTCAAAAGCTTACTTTGAAAGAAAAAATCTGAGATTTTTTTATGGTAAATGGTGCTACAAGGAAATTGTTTTGAAGTCTAGGACAAAGAGTCGTCATGAAACTCCTGTCACCCCTAGAACTCCTCGAGACCAGTCTCAGTTTATTTCACCTTTTACCATTCATCCCAGAAAATCATCCACTTAGCCTTCCTCATCCACTCATGAGGTCATTTCCTTACTTGAGGATCTCAAACAATACATCCTAATTCTTAAAGATGGTCTGATGATGACCATGTCATCTGAACAACAAGCCACTTTCATTGACAAAAAGAACCTGCTTGTGCCTCCTATCCCTCAAGAAGATGAGAATGTACATCAAAAGGAGCCTAGGATTGAACCAACTGAGCAAACTCCACATACTAAATTCACTCCAAAGGTTCGTGCTTCCAGTTCTCAGCCACAAGACAAGGGAAAGGCTCCAGAAAATGAAGACAATGATGATGACGAGGAAACTGAAGAGGAAGAAATGGATCCTGCTCAGTTTCGGCTAGCAAGGAGAAGGCCTGGATCGTCCAAGATCATAATTTAGGCACTTCTAGGCACTTGCACTTTATGTTTAGGATGGCATCTCATAATAGACATTTGTATTTTCTGCATTTTAACATTTCAAGTACTCTGTACTCAGGATTCTGGTTATTTGGTTAACTCTATTGGTTTGTAAACTTTGGTTAACTTTAATATTTTGAATGGTTTCTGGTTACTTTTGTTGGTTAACTCTGTTTATGAATGCTAAATGATTGGTATCCCTGTAACTGCTGATTTCTGATACTGATTGCTGATATTGATGATTGCTGATATTGTTTGGTATTCTTGGTTAATGATGCTGCTGATGACATTGATGTTGGGTTTCTGGATGTTGGATACTGGATTTGAATCATCTAATGATGACAAAAAAGGGGAGAAATGGATGACAAGAAAATGAAATACCAGGAAGTTTTGGAGTCTTCTGGTATATGTGTGAGGGGAGTTATTCTGAGGAGGAATGCGTGAGAACTCATTTTTTTATTTTAAAAATAATTATATTTATGATTATTTACCCTAGTATTAGTTACTTATATTATCGTTACAAGAATTTCTTTTAAATTTCGCTTTATCGCGGGCAAATTGGAAGTTCACATTTTTCGTGTCAAATCGACCCAATGGAGATTTAAGAAATTTATTCTAGACTACTAAGAGTGAATAATTATAGTGTTAAAGGAAGTACATTAAAGGTTTAGTGCACAAGTGAAACAAACCCGAGAGAAAATGGAAACGAAACGCGCTCACGCAAGTACTATTCATAGTTGACTTTTGTGTGAATTATAACCACAAAACACTTCAGCTTCCAAGGGAAGCTTCATTCATCAGCCATACTCTCTCTCTCCTCTCCTCAAGCTTGGCCGAACTCCACCAAGAAAAAAGGAAGAAAACTTTCCACCATTCTTGCACCAATCTTCCTCCATTTCATCTCAAACTTTGCATCCAACTCACAAACCACTTGGGAATTCACTTAAGCTAGAAGAAAGACTTCATCTTGGCGGTTTTCTTAGAGCTTTTAGTGCCAAAAATTTTTGGTTTCTCTTAAAGCTAGGAGGTAACCATCCAACACCATCCAATCTTTCATTCTTGGCTCTAATGGGATTTATCCTTGGCTTTGAAACTTGTAGCTTCATTATTGTTGTTATTACATAGATTGGATTGGTTGAAATGAGCTCTATGAAACCTTTTGTATGGGCTGATATGATGATATAATGCTTGGTTTGAGTTGTTTAAGTGTTGTTTAAGATGATTATGGATAGAGAATCGAAGGAAAGATCGAAGGAAATTGAGCAGGAATACTGGCCGAAATCTGTTCTGTTTTGCCTTGTTTATATTTCAAATTTTTGGTGCTCAAATGACTGTGAAACTATTATATATGTTGTATATGGTGTGTAGAAAGTTTCTACCAAGAATCATTTGAATTGGTTGAGCAAAACTTGAAATTTCGAAATGTGAAGAAACCTGGAAAATGTGTTCGGACAGCTTGAATAGTATCCCTTTGATCGCATATATCTTTTTGTACAGATGTTGAAATTGAGTGTTGTTTCTGGCATTTGAAACTAGACATTTGTAACTTTCCAACGGTATAAAGTTTGTTATCTAGTTCGAAATGAGTGAGCCGTAGTGAGTCAGCAAAGTTGCTGCCCTGTTCTGTTGGCCTATCCGAGAGAAAGGTAGAAGCTGTATTTTGTGGCTCTATTTTCTCTCACTTATGAATTGATTTTGAAAATGACTTGTTCTGATGAAATGTAGTCTTATGATTCTAGTTTCCATTTTCAATTCCAAGTTGTATCGAGTGAGATATGATTCTATTTCCAAACTGCAACAAAACTGGAAACCCCTTTTTTTTGGTTGGTCGACTGATTTGGTTGCTTGTGACAGGTTTTATTTTAAAATTTTGATCTCAACCAACTATCAATTGCTTATGAAATGTTTCTTGGACCTTGGTTTCCCAAATGAACAAAAATGGGACTGATTTCATGGTGTAAAGTGTTTGAAAAGGGAAAGAAAATAAGAAGGCAGATTTGTCTTGGAAATTTCTTGAATTTTGGTAGTTTTGTTAACTACCTTTCCGTTTGGGTTTTCACATGAAATTTGATATAGGAATAACTCTCACATGGAAGTTTAATTGTACTAAATTTGGTGTCATTCTAAGGCCATTTCGATATACAAATGATGTGCCAAAGTTGATCTTTAAACCTGAAAAATTTACTGCACTGTCTTTGATTTTGGCCAATTTTGAGCTGTTGTATTTTGGTACTCAAAACTCTAAATTTAGTTATGCTTGTTGTGTTTGAAACTTTGATTGAAATTCTCATTGTGATACAAATTTCAGAGGCTAGTTCACTTTCTATAAATTTTGCCGAATTTCCAAAGTTTGCCGAAAAACATAATCGAAACTGTCTTGTATGCGCAAGTTAGCCACTTTGAGCTGAAATTTGAATGTCTTCCGTTTAGAATATTTGAAAGGTATCTTCTAGGAACTTTTAGTATTTTGAACAAAGATTCCAACGGTATAAAATTTTTCAATTTTGGACATATTGAGTGCAAGTTTTGATTTTTCTAAATTTGGCGTGCAAAACTGAAATTTTCTGATTCGATGGGAAATGAGTTTTTGGAAACTCTTCCCTATCCTTTGATATTGATTGACCATTTTAAACTTGATTTCATGAAGAAAATCAGTTTTTTCTTATGTTATTCAACCCACTTTTGAGTCTCTATATACGAGTAATTAAGTCTCTTTTCATGATATTTTCTTAGTATTGTACAAGTATACAACCTTCCTTGTTAACAAGGGGTTTATAAGTGATAGTATGTGATAATAAATTATTATTTGTTCAAGCGCTCAAGAGGACCTTCAAGAGGAACTCGAAGCGGACACCTAAAAGTTGTTTGAGCATTTACTCCCTATTTTGATTGGTGAGTGTCAAGTGCATGATTTGTTGCAATTATGTGAATTGCTTCTTATGGACTGAATGGTTTATGACTGTTGAGTCGAGTGTGTAATTTATCGCACTCGTTCTCTTTTAACTGATTGAACAACTGAATTGAACTACTTGTAACTGAACTGCTTGCATGATGTCGTTGGAGTGAATCTCCTCGACTTATAACTGAACTGCTTGCATGTCGTTGGAGTGAATCTCCTCGACCTATAATTGAACTGAATTGAACTGGGGGATGCCCAAATCTCAATTGGCTGACCTTGCGACTCGGGCCAGCAAGGGCTTGGTCGAGGAGCTTGGTGAACCATGAGATAACTGTAAACTTGATTGATTTAGAGATCTTGCTTGGCCTACTAGCGTAGTAGTGCCTTTTATAGAAGTTCGGGCCCGGTGCGATGTATGGTGGACGGAATTGACGTGTCAGTGGAGTTCTACAGAATTAAATGCCGACTTGGTTGACGGAGTGTCATCGCGGGAAGGTTTTGATCAAGGCTTGGCGAAGCAAGTGGAACTTAGCTCCTGAGAGCTCCTGTATCCTCATTGAATGTGTTTAATTGAAAATTGTGAATTGCTTGAATGTTACCATTTTAATTCTTGCTTAAATGCCATTGCTATTTGAACTATGTGTTTTGCATGTTTTCTTGGCCTCACGAGCATCTGCTCACCCCGTTAGATTTGTTTTCCTTAACAGAAGCTAAACTGGAAGGGATTATAAAAAAGCCTACTTGATGGCACTTTTGGCTAGAATTTTGAAATGTTTTGTCTAGACATCTTTTGGAAAATTGTATGTTTTGGAAAGTGGATGTATTTTGAACTTGTGATGTAATATTGAATATTTATGTATGGAAACGACTTCTCTTTCTTATTTCGTCTTGTCTTATTAGTTATTATTGGTAATAAACTTGAACTGGAATTGTAATGAATCCTGGCAAGAGTTGGGCAGGCGTCCCACCGATACCCTTTGGTTCGCCTTAGGGAGAAGTGGAGGCATCACAGAAAGGCACTTACAATTTTTTTTTATACATTGTGCATTGAGTAAGGGGGAGTTTTGACTCAATGATTTTTTTTTCTCTCCATCCATTGTTTTGTCATCATAAAAAAGTGGGAGATTGTAAATCTGAGTCCCTAGCTTTTGATGTTTACAAAATAAATCGATGTTACTAATTTTCTCCTCAAAGATCTTTTCAGCAATTGAGCAAATCAGGTTCAAAGATTAAGCGCAATTAGAAAAGACAAAGATTGCTGAAACTATCGGACGTTCGTAAAAACTGGATCGGACGTCCGACAACCATTGAGCAACTTCGGACACATAAAGAACTCCATCACCGGACGTCCGAAAGAATTAAAACATTTCCTCTAAGCTCACTAACCTCGATCGGACGCAAAACATTAGAGCACAGGACATCCAATAAACTGCGTAACACTTCGGACACAGAGCACTCGAGGTACCGGATGTCTGAAAGAATTGAAGAAGATTTCTCAAACTTTACCATCTGCTTTCAAACGCAAGCTTTGAAGGTACCGGACGTTCGAAAGAATTAAAGAAAATCTCTTTTGCTCACTGCCTGCTGTCAAACGCAAGAAACAAGACTACCAGACGTCCGACACTACCAACGGCTAGTTGACTCTTCAGTTGCCTTCTATCCGTTGGAAGCATTAATGGAAGAACTTTTTGGTCTCATATAAATAGAGCAAAATTAACCACTTCAAAAACTTTTGCACATTGAAACTACAAAAGATCTAGAGCAATTTTAGTGTGAATATTCTCTTCAAAGAAGATTTGTACTCTTAGTTGTGTAGATTTCTTATAAGCTTTTCTTGTGTGAGAAAATTACTTCAATAGTGTAACTTTGTGAGGGTTATCCGAGTAATAGTAAAACTTCCTAATTTGACCAAGTATGGCTTGGGGCAAGGAGAAAGTGATCCTTCCTTTGTACACAAAGATTGGTCGTAATTGATCAACTTGAAGAAACTTGCTCTATAAAGTGATATTCAAACTCAAGAGGAGTTTGAAATTTGGTTTGCTATTCTATCTCTTTCATTTACTATCTTGCAATATAAATTGTTCATTCTTCTACTCACGAGCATTTGTGCTTTC
Organism: Coffea eugenioides; assembly: GCF_003713205.1. Lineage (NCBI taxonomy): Eukaryota > Viridiplantae > Streptophyta > Magnoliopsida > Gentianales > Rubiaceae > Coffea > Coffea eugenioides. The sequence continues at coordinate 27,472,082 of NC_040037.1, forward strand.
TCATTATTTGCTCCATTGTGTGGTCATCTAGAAAAGAGGGTAAATTTCATATTTAGCCAAAAAGTGTCTCATAACTTGATTAGTTTTTATTTACCTAATTCACCCCTCCTCAGAGCTTGGTCTCCTAGAGACTAAGCTCAATCGACTTTGGAGTAAAAATGACAACCAACAATGCCATATTTTTTTAAGGACAATCTGTCACTAGACCCCCAATATTTAATGGATCCAATTATGTGAGTTGGAAGGAAAGAATGATTATCTTCTTGCAATCTATTGATATTGAACTGTGATTTATTGTTAATGAAGATCCATTTGATGCCTCTATAATTGATGAAGTCACTCATACACCAAGATCAAAAACCAGAAATGAGTTGACTGTTGAGGATAGAACTCACCTCATTTTGAATGCTCAGACTATGAATGTGTTGTATAGTGCTTTAGATTCAAATGAGTCTATTAGAGTGAAAGGTTGTAGATCTGTGAAAAAGATTTGGGATAAACTAACAGAGATCCATAAAGGGAGTGAGAATGTAAGAGAACAAAAGAAATCAATCTTAGTTACTAAGTATGAATCATTTAAGATGGAATCTCATGAAAATATTGATAAGATGTATTGTAGATTCAATGAACTCATTAAGGATTTAGAAGTGCTGGAAAAGGAATACACCCTAGGTGAGAAAAACAGAAATATTTTGAACACCTTGACCAAAGGTTGGGAAAGTAGGGTAACTGCCATTGAAGAGGCTAAAGATCTAAATTCTATGCCTATTGAATCTCTCATTAATTCTCTAACTTCTTATGAGCTGAAATTTAAGTCTAAGGTACAAGAGCAAGAAGATCCAAAAGTAAGAAGGAGCATTACTCTAAAACCTTCTCAAGATGAAGATGATTCGGCTTTCTTGGATGGAAAAGATGTGGAAGTTGATGACAATGATCTTGCTCTCATAAAAAGAAGTTTCAAAAGAATCCTCAATAAAAGGAGATTCAGAAGAGGAGAACCTAGCAATACATTTCCAAATCAGTTCAACAATTCAAGAAACAAAAGAAAATAAGAGGCCAATAAAAAGCAAGCGGACAAATGCTTTGAATGCGGCCAACTTGGACACTACACGAGTGAGTGTCCAGTGAAGAAAAAGAAAGAAGGAAAAGTTGAACGAAAACCAATGTTCAACAACTTTCAAATCACATGGAATGATTGCAACTTGGATGGTCATACTGAAGAGGAAGAGGAATCTGTTCAAATGACTTTCATGGCCATTGGTGATGATGAGGTAACTATTTGTAACTCAACCTGTTAGTGATGATGAATCTAATGATGATGTTGAGTCTTTCATTGAGAGATTACATAATAGTTTGAAAGAATCTTATACTAGAAACAATGAACTAAAACAGAAAATTAGTTTTTTGTTTCACAATGCAAATCTTTTTCGGCAAAACAAAATGCTGAAAGTTGAAAATGACTACTTAAAAAATGATGAGAATGTTTGACTTTTTGAGCTTGATAGAAAAATAAAGTTATGTGAATTGTTAAAAAAGGAACAAGATGACTTGAAAAGAAGAATGGATGGTTTAAATGAGTTGTTTAAACACCAGAAACAAGACTGTTTTCAAAAGAATAAATCAAAACCTCACTTTGACACTCATAAGAAAAGGTTGAATTCTAATGCAAACGAATTTAACATCTATAAAAGAAGGCAAGTCAGATTTGTTAAACCTATCTTTGTAAGCAATTCACTGACTATGCGTAGCTTTTGTTGCCAAGTTGGTCACATGAAGAATAATTACTATGTAAGAAAGAATATGAGAAATGATATGAAATGCATGTGAATAGTTAGACATAATACTAACTCTCAAAGGCCCAAAAAGTAAATGGGTACCAAATATCATCTTATGAACTCTTGTGTAGGTGAGCTTGGTAAATATCATTAAGGAATCAAAATAGTTCATAGATAGTGGATGCTCAAGCCATATGGCCGGTGATCCATCACAATTCATCAAACTCAAATCAAAATCAAGTGAAAAAGTAACATTTGGAGATGATAACCAAGCCAAAACAGTTGGAGTTGGAGATGTTGATAAGAATGGTCAAACTTTTGTTCACAATGTTTTTCTAGTTGATAATTTGAGTTATATTTGTTGAGTGTTAGTCAATTGTATGATAGAAATCTGTTTGTGCTATTCAAAAAAGCATGAATATCTTGTTCTTAACTCAAAGTTCAACATTATCTTCAAGGGGTATGCTCAAAAAGAAGGAATAGACTATGATGAAACATTTGCTCCCATAGTTATACTATAATCAATTAGAATGTTTTCGGCATTTGCATGTTTCAAGGATTTTAAATTATTTCAAATGGATGTTAAAAGTGTTTTCTTAAATGGTTTTATTGATCAAGAGGTATATGTTGAACAACCTCCCGGTTTTGAGAATGAAATGTTTCCAAATCATGTGTTTAAACTCTCAAAAGCTTTGTATAGTTTAAAGCAAGCTCCAAGAGTATGGTATGAACGCTTAAGTGGTTTCTTGTTTGAAAATAATTTTAAAAGGGGCACTGTAGACACCACTCTTTTCACCAAATAATGCTCCAATGATCTACTAATTGTACAAATATATGTTGATGATATTATCTTTGGTGCTACTAATGAGTGTTTCTGCAAGGATTTTTCCACTATTATGCAAAAAGAGTTTGACATGAGCATGATGGGAGAATTGAATTTCTTCCTTAGGCTTCAAGTGGAACACAAACTCGAGAAGAAACATTCATTAATCAAGCTAAATACACCAAGGAGCTGCACAAAAGATTCGGTATGGAGGAATCAAAGCAAGTTGGAACACCAATGTGCACATCTACCAAACTTGACAAAGATGAAGTAGGTATAAATGTTGATGGAAAGAAGTATAGAGGTATGATTGGCAGCAAACTTTATTTAACCGCAAGTAGACCTGATACCATGTTTGCTGTTTGCTTGTGTGCTCGTTTCCAATCTTGTCCAAAAGAATCTCACTTGATTTCTATGAAAAGAATTTTTAGATACTTGAAAGGAACATTGAACTATGGTCTTTGGTATCCTAGATGTCATGAATTTCCTTTATGTGATTTCTCGAGATGAGATCCCGATTCGTCCTTAATTTTGAATAAGGAATATTAGTGCTAAATTTTACTATAAAATTTGATTTTAAGGATGATGGTAATTCTTTACATGTGATTTGTTTTTTAGAATCGAAAAACCTTAACTTGGAATTTTATTCAAACCCTAATGGATTTACACCTTTGATATTTTTACACAAAATCCTAGTTTACGTATTAATCATAAGTTTATGTGGTAGTAAATATTATGCATGCTAATGTATGTTTTCGTATGAGTAGATACCGGATTCGATTTCTTTTATAAAGGTTAAGTAGGATTAGAAAGCTAAAAAGTCTTACACTAGTAAATTCCCTAGTATTTTGCTAATTGAACAACCTTAAGTTGGGTTTAAAACCCTTAATCTAGCTAATGTAAAAAGATTGTGGTTTAGTTGCTTTTATGTGGAATAAGGAATAATTAAGGATGGGTGATTAAGATAATAAGGTGATTAGTGAAATGATTAAGTGTGACAAAGTATTTTGGATTAGAATAAGTTGTATCCTATGGAGTTAAGTGCAAGAGTTCCAAATATTTGTGGGCAAGAGTATGAGAAAACAAAAAGGAAGTTGCAAGGACTAGGAAGTGAATAATCATCTTTTATGTGATTGGTTGGTGAAAAATATCTACTAATGGTCTTGACTAAGTATTAATTCTAGAACATCCAAGAGAACACAAGACATAAACCAAATCAAAAACTAAAGAGAGAGAGAGAGAGGGAAGGCCGAGAGAGTGAGAGAGCAAGAGAGGGGGGGAGATTTCTTCCACAATTTTTCAAGTTTATCTTGAGCTTGGAGCCTAGAACAACAACTTTGGAACTTGATTGGGGTGGTTTGATCATCCATAAAGCTTATTTGAAAGGTAAATCATCTCTCTTTGAAAGGTAAAGTTGGGTGCTTGAGTTGTGAAGCCATGAAAGTGATGTTTCTTGTTGAGGATATGAACTTGTATGGTTTGTATGGTGTTTATGGTGTGGTTTAATGGTTTATGTTGTTGATTTCTGGTTGCTTAAATTTCGGTTGAGCTATGTAGAATTAGGGCTTTTGGTCTCATGAGCTATTAAGTTGATTTGGTTGGTTTTGAGCTTGTAAATGGAATCCTTGATATCTTAAATGCACTTGTATGTTGGTTTTTAGCAAAAATCAGATTTGGTTATGAAACCCTAATGAAAAGGGAAATTAGTTTGGTTTAATTGGAACTTGGAAAGTTAAGGTTTGATTGATTAGGGTTTTGAAGTTAGTAAAGAACTAGTGGAATTGGAATCTAAATGGTGGTTAGTATTTGGTAATTTTATGATAATTTGCGGAGAAAATTTCGGACCATTGTTAGGTCTTTTAGAATCTGATATATGTAATATTATTTGCTATGAAATTGGTTAGAAGACTTGTATAAGAATTAGAGAAACGGATCACACGGTTGCAATACACAAAACCGGCAAAACTGGAAACAGGGCAGTCCACAAATCCGAATTTGGCTCTGATTTTATTTCTTCTGCGTGCTGATTTGGAAGCTACTCAAAACATGAAAGTTGTAGCTTCTTAAGTCCTTGTTATTCCTACAAAATTTCAGGTCAAACGGACGTGTGTAGGCTGAGTTATAGCCAAAACCCTCACTCAGCTTTCAAATTCTGGTTTGTTCACATTTTGTAAATTAGCTTCTGACCATGCTCAGTTCGCATGGATAACGATGGAACTGGGTGTTGGTGTCTTCATAAGAAATGTATAGCTTTGTTTTAGATTCAAAACGGTATAAATTTTGTCCAAAAGCGAGCTTCGTAGCTCCCGTTATAGCCAAAACAAGATCATGAGTCAGAACTGCCTTGAACACTGGACCGTTCTGACAGGTAATTTGGCACTCATTTTTCGTTCTGTTCTGAGTTGATCAAGGTATTGGCTAAAACATAAAAGTTTTAGCCTTATGTCTTAGCTTTCCAATGCCTTTGTAATTTCTTGATTTGGGTTTGTGAGCTGTGAGTTATGGTCCGGAAAACATACCCTGTCCGTCACCCTAAAGTGCGAACTTCTGGCACTATTTTCCATACTTTCGACCTATTTCGGTTCAGATCCGGATTTAGGTGTCTTCACGAAAGTTGTAGATTTTTCTTTTAGCTTCGAAACGGTATCTCATATACTTTAATCTGACATTCCTAGCCCAACTTATGGTGAAAACAGTTTGGGATAGTAACTATGCCCATTTCCGTTTGCCGGCCGTTTCCATTTCCATTTGCCGATTCCGCACATGCATGTGCCAATTTTGCCGTTTTGCTTAATTTATGCACTTTAGTAGTTTTTTATGTGATAATATGGCTCGATAATATGGCTCAACCTTCTGCTACAGGCGGTGACGGGCTAGACGGAGCCGGTGAGGCCCACTTGCTGATGACTTGAATTCATTTCCGTACTTTCTCTCGTTATACTTGCTCTTTAGGTGAGTAATCAGGGTTTCTATGAAACTCAATACTAATATGAGTTTACTATGAAAAATGGGCACTTAGGCGAGGGTGTACTTTATCGCAATCGATCTAAACCCCATTAGTTGCTATTGATACCTGTGAAATATGATTTTGTGATTTGTTATCGAGCATTTATTGCTTGTGATGCAATTTGGGAGCATTTATTGCTTGAACTAGAGCATTTAATGCTTGAACTACGATTTTAGAGCATTTATTGCTTGAAAAATATTTTAGAACATTTATTGCTCGTGACTTGAGCTGAGGCTCATGGTCTCTCTATGTGGGATCCTTTAAGAGAAGCGAGCTGTGTGGCTTAGGATCTCAAGGGTCAACCAGTGATCAAGCTCGACAAATGAGTTGGCTTGGGAGCCACCCGTATCCTTAC